>NC_045628.1:47941742-48244772 GCF_009829155.1 Mustela erminea | reverse complement strand
AAATCCTACAGGGCCATCTAGTTCTTCTGTGATGCATATTATATTCACTATGGAAGAATGTCTTCCTTACAAATAAATATACAACCAGAGTGCAGAAAAAGTAGACACAATGAACAGTATTGAAATATTCTGTCCCTCACTGCTCTGTATCTGGCAACTGACTCAGATGCTTTAGGCAGCATTAAACACTAATGTTAGGAGGTGGCAATGGATGAATGTATCTTTGTTGAACCCATTCAATATGGTAATGAGAAATATATTGCTATAGATAACATCTGTGAAGTAATATAAAAGACCACAAAGTGGTTAAAAACAATGACAAAAAGTAGATTTATTCTTTTTCCAAGATGATGAAGTTACTATTAAACAGCCTCTTTGTCCCTCTACATAAAATTAAAATTAATACTTATCATGAAAAGACATATGAGGACTGAGTTGAACAATTATTCCTAGTTATTGACCAAACAATGTTTTCATCCCATCAGCCCACCCAAATTACATAATTACAATGTGTTTTCTCAAAGAAATAAGAAATCATCACAACAGCTTAGTAATGTTTTATATGACCTACAAAATAGAGATTCACCTAGAGTTATGTTTTTTCCCACATTTAGTACAGATTCAAATAACAAGAAATTAAGAGCAAGTTGCAGACTTTAAAATAAGCACATATCAATTTAGCTTAATTTTTTTAAAAATAAATCAAAGCAAAAATTAAATTGATGTCCATTAGCTACTTCTTGATGTAATGGATGCAAGATTTACTTTCATTGGGAAAGTATATTTTCAGATCAATTTGTATATCACACTATCGCTCTCTTCCATGTTTTCATAAATTCCAGTTCCCTTGGATGAGTAGTATAAAATCAACTCCTATCACTCCGCGTTCACTCCTTTTCTCTTCTATCTTCTGGCATTTGATTTTCACTTCAAAGTCTTCTGAAGGGTCACCTAATGATTTATTTGATATTTAGTCCATTGGCTTTTCTGTGAGTTTGCTTGTTTGATATCCTCCATCCCTTTCCATTGCCCAACTTTTGCCTCTTTCCTGGTCTCTGTAGAGTGGATCTTCGTGTTCTCTCTGAACTCCCCGCAAGCCTATGCTTGATTCCTTCAGTTAAGTCTTCCCTCTCCACTAACATGTTAGGTTTAGCTATGTCCATGTTCACTCCTCAGTCCTCAAACTCTTCCACATCACTTTTATCCCATCATATGACTTCCATGCTCATGTCTTTGTAAGTGATTTTCAAATATGTGTGATTTCACTCCAAACTCCATATTCCAATTACACAGAGTATACAGTTACCCTAATCTCAGTATGTGCCAAAGAAAAAGCATTTTCTCCTGCTGACATGAGTTCCACTTCTTAGTTAATAGCTTTACACGATTTTCTCAATTGCTTAAATTTGAATATTTTATATTCACAATAATCCTTCCCTTCTCATAACCCTAATTCCCAGTACTTTAAATTTTATACTTATTATCTCTGTTCTGGATTGTACAATAATTTCCTAACTGCATCCCATAATTCCCAACAATTCATTGTGGTTTTATCAACATTTTCTTCCTGAAACCTAAATCTGACAGAATCATACCTCTCCTAAAGAATTAAATTTAATGCAGATTAAAGATGAAATTTCCAGTTTTCTATCACCTGACTTCAGTTTATATTACAGTTTTGTTGCAAAGCATTGAACCCAATGCTCCTTGCTTTTTAGCATAGTTATGCTAAATATTGTTTTTTCTGGTGGCTCTTGGTTTCCGGAACACTTTTCATTTCATCTATAAATTCCTATTGAAGTTTTTCCCAAGGCTTAGGCTTCAAAGCACAGCTCATTAATATTGCCAAGGAAACCTTTGCAGAGAGGATTAATCATATTAAATTCCTCCATTCCTATCTTTCTATATCACTTAAAAATATATCTAATTTATAACATCAGTAAAATAATAGTATTAGAATATACAAATCCCACTCAATTGTGACCTATCATTTATTGAGTAACTATGGATAGCAGATCCTCAATAAATACTTTTAATTGTGTAAATGAATGAATGGGTTTCGGGGTTAGTGGCAGTTAAGAAACTAACAAGCCACAGAGTATGTAATTTTTAAACATCCTCTAATTTCTAATACACCATAATCCCTACTACATATCATCTGGTACTGCTGTTTATACTTCCACATTATTTAACTGACTCCCATCACTTTGCTCAGTAGTATTTGTTTCTTCAATGATGGTTCAGTGTCTGTGAGGTTTGTGTTCAGCTCCATCCCCGTCTTTGTTACTATATGTGTGAGGAGGTGAAGGGTAATAGTAACATAAATTTAGTAAAATGTAAACTCAGACAACTAACATTCACATTACAACACCTAAGAATATTTTGCAGAAAAAAAAAAGAATATCATACAGTAGAAATTTGGAGAAAATATAATTGTATTTCCAGTATGTCAGGGAAATAATAAAAATTTCAAATTGAAATGCTATATAACCAATCTCTATGATTTAAACCATGTTTTATAATATCGCCTAGAAGTACAACTTTCTTCCAAAATGCATATATTACCTTGTTCACCAACCGAAATTTTAGTTACTTACCCTAGAAGAATAAAACTGTCATTATAGTGAACAGAATACCATGTGGCAACTCTACTTAGTGTTATCTATTCTTATCCTACTTTTTACCATGATGCATTGTTTTTTCTTCTGTAATTGTTCAGCATTTCAGCATATAAGTCTGAGATGTGGGAAAATGTCAGAGTGTGAATGTGTGGCTGTCTCTGTACATTATAAGTCTGCATCTATTACACAGATGTCAATCACGCTGTCATCCCACAGGGGCACGCCAACTGAAAAATTTCCCTATGCTTCAATTTTTATGTAAGATAAAGTGTATTATGCCGAATGAAGAACTGGCAGTCAAGAGGTAACTGCTGCTAAATGTCAATTGACAATATCATGAGCCCTCGCACACGGGAGAGAAACTATACATTTTTACCCTATGACAGTGTATTAACTGGAAGAACATCTGTACTTTGATTTCTAGGAAGCAAGATTTTTTTAGGGGAACAAAAATTGATTGCATGCAAATTTTTCTCATACTAGTTAGGGAAACTTGTCTAAGTTTTAGTAATAAACCCAAGATTATTACTAAATCATCACATTAATAGAGTTTGGAAGAAACATTCACATTTAGAAGAGGGTATGAAATTTTTCGTGAAAAATATTAAACTATGATAATCACTGTGAAATACTTAAGACAAATACGACTTCTGCCTACAAAGAATTTGAAGCTTAGAAAGTTAAAATGCATGAATAAATATGCTTTTTAAATAATTATTAAAATTCCAAGCTAATATCCAGTCACATTTTATTCTAGTTCTTTTGGGTTTCAGTTTTGTTCAATTTAGAAATGCTTAGCACATATACAGATACAGGATACTTTATGAAAGAATTATTCACCAATGACAAATTTTTCATAAAATCAATTATGTAAACTGAATCACTTTCTGCATTTTTTATTTAATTCTATTTCTCTAGTTGTCTTTTGTAGCACCAGTATCATACTGTCCTAAATTATTTAAAATGTAGAATACATTTTATTATCCGATCTTGTAGTTCTTCATTAATTTTCTTTTATAATACTTTGATCTCATATGATTTTTTAAATTTGGTTTTTACATTTTTTAAAGACATTTCCATCAATTAAAAGATACAAGATTTTATTGAAATTGCACAAAAATGGGATATTTATTCAAAGATAATTTTGTTCTGGTTATCAATTAAAGTACAACAAAATACCCCCAAACCTAGTGACTTAAAAAGATAAACATTGTATCATATTCTATGATTTGGGGGTTTCAAGAATGTGGACAGGGCGTCGCTAGGAAATTCCGCTCCATATAGATTGGACTAGAGTAAGTTGGTGATATTTGATTCTGATTAGGCTGATCTGAAGGTCCCAAGACAGTTTTTTTATATACATAATGTCTATTAATTTACATACCAAATAATTCACATACCCATAATTCCAATATAGTTGGCTGCTAAGCTCCTTCTCTTGTTATTTTCTGGGCCTCTTCATATAATTTGTCAGGGTTTTCAAACCTCATGAAAGCCATATCAGTGGTCGAAGAGACTGGGCTGAAACTTCCAGTTTCTTTTTCTTTTTTCTTCTTCTTTGGTATTATTTATGTAATTATGTATTTATTTATTTATTTTAAAGATAGTGTGTGTGAGCAGGGATGTGCAAAGGGAGAGGGAAAGAATCTCAAGTCGACTGCCTGCTGAGCACAGACCACACACACACACACACACACACACACACACACACACACACAAGACTCCATTCCACCACACAAGATAATGACCTGAGCCATAAACCAAGAGTCAGTGGCTAGAAGGATTGAGCCACCCAGGTACCCTGAAACTTCCAGTTTCTTAAAGGCCTGGAATGGCAAGGAGTCACTTTTGCTCTCCTCTGTCAGTCAAAGCAGTCACAGGCCAGCCAAGTTTCAAAGGGAATAAACAAGATCCTACTGCCTGGGGAAAAAGTGGCAAAGAAGCTGTGGCTATCTTTAATCCACCATAGCTGACCCAGTGCCCACAAATGCTTTTCATTCTTTTAATACGTGAAATACAATTACCCCTCCCAAGACTTCCAACCTCCTATTCCATTACAGCATCACATTAAAATAGTGAAAAGGCGAATTCCTCCTCATAAATATATGGCACCTAATACAGTATATAAGACAATCTGAATTTCAACCAATATATCATTTTTGGAGTAACAATGGATCTTAAATTATTGAAGCACTTCCAAAAATGAGCTGAATTATTTCACTATTCCTGCTTGGCAGACCTATTCCCAGAACCCAGATATGCAGTCTTGATTTTTACAATGCGCACTCCTATCACTTTTCCCAGACCAGAGATCTTGTGGTACAGAGAAGCTGGCTGTTCCCTAGCGTATATTTGACTGCTAACTTGTAAATATGTAATTTGGGGTGGGTGTGTTTTTTCCTGCTCTTTTCTGTGGCGTGCACAGGTCCCATGCAAGTCTTTTGGCTAAATTTGCACCCTCCGCTTCTGAAACCTTGGCTATGACATATATAAAACAGCTCCATGCCCTTCATACTGCGGAAGAATGAGAATCCAGAGGACAGCATGTTCTCTGCTACTTTTCTACTTGTAAATTAACCCCCCGAAATCTTTATGCCTGTTCTCTGTGGCAGCAGGGAGAGTCAGTGAGTCACCCTTTCTTATTCAACTATACTACTCAACGAAAAAAATAGATTTGCACTATTCAATCATTTCTGCATCCATTTAAAGTTATTTATTTGAAAATGGAAGATACAGAATGTTCCATGTAAAATTAGAATTTGTAGACTTCCACAGAAATAATGCATATGTTCCACCAGTGGTACAAAGACTCAGACTTTGTAAAACCCACTGATCTTTCCACTAAAAATTTAAAAATCCAATAATGCAACTTGCTTACCAAAACGTCCTACCTTAAGTTTGATGCAAAATAACTTTCCAACTAAATTAATTTTGACAGAATCTGCAGAAAATCACAACAAAGAATAAATAATACCGCTTCTGAAAATATGCATTTATGATCTTATCAGCTTAACTACAACTTAGTTTTTAACATTTCTACTTCAGTTTATGAATCTGGAGTTTCTCTAGTCAAACATTCAAAACCTATGTCCCTGGAAAACGTGTGACACTTTTTAGCAACATGAAGGAGCTTCTGACAGAGCCGTTTACCATCCATTAATTACAACTCACACCGCCCATGTCATTATGTGAATTGAGCTGAAAGACCTGACCACCTGCTCATCTGTACAGAGCAGATCACCTCCATGTCATTTACTGAGCACTTCATTAAATTATTCTTCCATTATTACAAATGTAGGACTTTAAAAATGAAACATCTTTGGAAAAACCTATTTAAAAAAATCTCCATTGCTTGCATCCTACTAGGATTTAGATTTCTGGATAATCAATCATTTTAAATGTACATTTTTGGTTGTGAAAAAGGGTCCTCTTCTATTACTCTACCTGACAAGTTATTCGAAATTATGGGGGAAATAATTGATTTTTAAATTTTTATTGTAAAATTATCCTATTAACTGATCTGTCATTATTCCTAAGGGCATTTGAATCAATGTTTTGCCCTTTCTAGATAGAACATCTGATTTTTTTTTTAAATAAAGAACAATAGGCTTTTTTCCCCCACTTTAATTGTATTATTTTATTTCTTATCTTATTACACTGGATGAAAAGTCAAGATTATTGCAAAAGCAGAAAAAATTCTTAAAATTAAATGGGAATGAAGATACCGTTATGATGTATGAAAACTTATTCTCCTGTTCTGTTATTTATTTTATTTTTATTATTTTTGAGAGATTGTGGAGAGGTGGTGAAAAAGGGAGAGAGAGAATCTTAACACATGGAGCCTGACATGGGGCTCCATCCTTGGACCCCGAGATCATGACCTGGGCTGAAATCAAGAGTCAAGCTTAACTGATTGAGCCACCCAGGTGCCCCTATGATGTTCCCTTCAATATTCAAACATGAGACCTGTGTTTAGTAGGTTTTTTGTACTACTTTTGTAAGGTTTTGTTAACAGAAGTTTCCTACCTTTATAAATTGACTTAGAAATTTTGTATTCTAGTCCATGCATTAGAACACCTTTACAATATGTATTTTTTTAAAAGCCACTTAAATATATTTAAAGAATTTAAAGAATTTAAAAATGTAAAGACTCTACCTTAAAATTTAAAGAATTTACCTTAAAAACTATCTGACTGGTGATTTCTGTTTTATAATTATTAGCCAAATTATTTTATTATATGTAGAGCAATATGGCTAGCTTCATTCTCTACTTCTTCTCTGTAAGACCTACTGATTATTTATATTTTCTAAAACTCAACTTATTCTGATTTTTCAAATGCTTTCTGAAAATATATGTACTAAACAATTCATTTGTAATTCTACAAGATTTTTATGTACATTTATTTTATTTCTTTTCCTCAAATTAACTAGGAATTCACATTTTAATGTTGATGAAAGAAATTGTTTTTAATTCTGCTACCTTACTTACTAATTTTTAATTTTATCACTATTATTTTCTCTTTCCCATTTTTGTTTGATGTTGTTTTTTTTTTAATTTTTTATTTTTTATAAACATATATTTTTATCCCCAGGGGTACAGGTCTGTGAATCACCAGGTTTACACACTTCACAGCACTCACCAAAGCACATACCCTCCCCAATGTCCATAATCCCACCCCCTTCTCCCAAACCCCTTCCCCCCAGCAACCCTCAGTTTTGTGAGATTAAGAGTCACTTATGGTTTGTCTCCCTCCCAATCCCATCTTGTTTCATTGATTCTTCTCCTACCCACTTAAGCCCCCATGTTGCATCACCACTTCCTCATATCAGGGAGATCATATGATAGTTGTCTTTCTCTGCTTGACTTATTTCGCTAAGCATGATACGTTTGTTTTTATATAATAATTTCTTCTCTGTGAATGCTTAAAATTTTGGCCCTTGCTTTCATCTGTTGAATCTTTGAATACAGATGGTCTCCAACTTATGGTGATTCAACTTATGATTTTTTAATTTTATAATGGTGTGAAAGCAAAGTGGTTTCAATGGAAATGACACTTCAGATTTAGAATTTTGATCTTTTCCTGGGCTAGTGACAGTGATACGATGGTCTCTCGTGAGGCAGGGCAGCAGCACCCAACCAAAGCTACCAGTTGGTCATGCCATCATGAGGGTAAACAGCTAAGACACTTGCAACTGTGTGTATCTGTACAATCATTCTGTTCTTCACTTTCAGTATAGTATTCAGTAAATTGCATGAGATATTCAGCACTTTTATTGTAGAATAGGCCTTATGTTAGATGATCTTGCCCAACTGTAGGAGTATATAAGTGTTCCAAGCACATTTAAGGTCAGTGAAGCTAAGCTATAATGATTGGTATGTCAGGTGTATTAAATGCATTTTCAATTTACAATATTTACTGGGATGTAACCCCATCATAAACTGAGGAAGAGCTATGATTTCTTATACAGTTAAGTATATTGGAGCACACTTGTTGAATCCATTTACATTTTTAAATCTCTTTACTACCCTACTACTACCATAGGACCTACAAGAAAATCAAGTTACGTAGTATTCATTTGTTCAGTTATATATTTTTATTTCAAAACTCTTTAGTTTGGTCTATTTTTTATGACAAGGAATATATTTTAGTTCAATATATTTCTACCTGATGATTGATTCTCAATTAACAAAAACAAATTAAGTCTTGAATTATGGAAACATCTTAATGCAGAATATTCTAATTTTTTCAATAGTATTTTAAATTTTGTTTCTGCTCGGCTTTCTCTTTTTCTTCTCTAATAAAATTTATAATGTCTTACATTTTTCCTACCCAATGATGCAAATTCAGTTATCTGAATCTATGTCTTGTTTCTGTCATTATTTTTTTTTAAATTTTATTTATTTATTTGTCAGGGAGAGACACGCAGAGAGAGGGAACACAAGCAGGGGGAATGGGAGAGAGAGAATCAGGCTTCCTGTTGAGCACGGAACTTGATGTGGGGCTCAATCCCAGGACCCTGAGATCATGACCTGAGCCAAAGGCAGACACTTAACCAACTGAGCCACCCAGGCACCTCTGTCTCTGTCATTACTGATATGTTTTTCTTTTGCCTTTCTTCTCAGAGGGACTACTAATTCAAATTATTATTTTACTAATTTTTCTCTTTTATCCTTATTTTTCTTCCTCTTCCTCCCAAACCCATTTTCCTGAATTTCATTAGTAACAAGAAGCAGATTTCTAACATATATTTCTCTTCTTTGTGATCTTTCTTCCCCCAAAGCATCTCTTTATCTTTGGATGCTAGTATCATTTCTATTTTATGCTATTTAGTTTTCATATTGTTATTTGAGAGAATAAATATGTGTCTACTTATCCTTGAATAAAGCTTAAAGAGCAATTTTGAAGATCAGCAGGAGTGTAATGTTTTAGTCTGCACAGGCTTTCATGACAAAAGACCACAGAGTAGGTGGTGTGAACAACAGAAAATTTATTTCTCAAAGTTCTGGAAGCTATAAGTCTGAGATCAGGTGCCAACATTGAGTTCTGGTGAGGATCCTTTTCTTGGCCTTCAGATAGTTGTTGTCTCTCTGTGTCCTCATAAAGCAGAGACAACAAGCTCTGATTTTTTCCCCTTATTATAAGGACATTAATCCCATTATGGGTGTCCCATCCTCCTGACCTCATCTAAACCTAATTACCTCCCAAAGGCCACACCTCTAAATACGATCACACTTGGTGTTAGGAATTCACCATATATATTTGAGGGGCAAACCAACATTTGGTCTGTAACATCTCACTCTTGAGCCTCCAGTCTTGGTCTTCTCACAGACAAGCTATGTTCATTCCATCCTGACAGCATCAAAAGTCTTAAATCTTTCTAGAATCCACTCTAAAGTCCAAAGTTGAACCATGAGAGTGATGCCATCAAAATGGTGGATTAGGAATATCTACTACTCATCTTCCCATCCCCCAGAAACATAACTTTGAGCAATATATGCACATGAATATGCCTTCATAAGAGCCAAAAATTACAGTGAGGGATTACAGAACTCGGGTGCAGCATAGAAATAAAAAAATACATTGAGGGTAGGAAAGATAAATGCACACTACATCCATTACCCCTCCTTTAAGCTGGAGAAGGTCAGGGTGGAAAGACATCTTTCATGAGGGAGGAGAACCTCAGTGAGCTCAACCTCACTGCAGACCCTAGAGCCAGCACACCGCAGCATCAGGCCACCTAAGAGTTAGCCCACCTCAGTATCAGGCCAACTCTTGTGGGCTCGGTGACATCCTACAGGATACTTCCAGCCCATGTTCTGCTCACCTTGGCACTTGGCATATTTCATAGCTTAAGATGCATCCTGTGGCATCAGGCTTCCAGCAAGCCCCCAGCTCACTCTGTCAACTACTGGTTCCAGGAACCCAGGTGGCTTCTGCAATACCAGGCTTCCAGTACACTTGCATGAACACAACCACAGGCAACCTCCCTCCCACCTCACCTCTCTCTCCCCAGTGTCTGTCAACTCCAGGAGCCCCAGATGAAAGGCATCCCAGGCACCAGGTTCCCCTGGTGAGTCCCTGCAAACCCAGGTTTGAAGATTTTACATACCTCAAAGTATACCACATAACTGAGATTTAACTGAGTTATGGCACTTATATCATCTAAGCCACATAACAAGTGCTGAATAAATGTTATTAATTATTATTATTATCTCAGTATGTCAGTTACATAGTAAGTAGTATTCTGAAGGGCAGCATTTAATATTAGTAGAATTACTTTGAAGTGAGTTGTCATCAAAGTGGAACTGAATATTTTGCTTGTGGTGACCCAATTCCAGTAATTAACATTAAGTGGGGTTTAGAAAAGATCAGTGGTAGATTTATATGACACAGCCATAAGGAAGATTTGAAACTCCTAGTGCTTTGTAGTGTAAAAACTCAAGAGCTCATTAAAGCACATTACCAAATCCACATGTTTGTAAGGAGACTATCTGTGATTTGAGTGTTTATTACTCTATCAATGTTTACAACTCCATTTAGTGCATCTCTCTAGGCTATCATTTTATCTTTAAATCTCCTCTACTGGCTACCATCTTGACAGATAGTAGACAATAACTATATTTAGGAAAAAATATATACTTTTTATTTATCTCAATTTATTAAGGACAGAAAAACACTTAAACTAGGAAAACTGTGTTTTTAATATTATTTAATTCACATTAATTAAAATAGAGACAATTTTTCAAATTGCCTTTATTGTTGTTGTTTTCTTAACTCAGTCTTTTTTTAAGCGTTCTAATGAGTTTTATAAAGAATAATGAAGTCAGAATAAAACCATGAAAGAAGACCCTCTAATTTAAATGTTATGTTTCACCAAAGTTTTTTTTTTAATTACTTTGAAATTATCTGTCAAAAGAAATGTGGAAATGTGTTTAATTATGAGAATTATGGACAAGATAAATTTTTGTATTCCAGCATTATAAAGAATTATGTGTATTAATCAATAAATACCTTAATTGTATAAAAAATAGCCTGAAGAAATTTAATATAATGCCTGACATATAATGGATATTTGTTGAGTTAGTTTATTAACACAATGTTGTCAAAAAACACGTAATATTTGTTTTAATAAATGTATATACATACCATTATAGGCCATTATTATTTTGAAATATTTAATTAATTAACCCAAGGTTTATTTTGTGCTCAAAGGGCCAGGGCCTACCAAGAAGTGGTAAAGTAAATTAGACTCTCTTTCTATTTACAAGGAGGTCATAGTAGAGAGGGAGATAAATTATTTTGGAATGATGAAGTATTGTCATAAGTCTTAAAATGACATCCCTGAGGTGAAAAAAAAAAGCACAGAACAAGAAATAATTGACTAGACCTGGAAATCTTAGAGAAGACTTCTCAGAGGCCAGTGATAAATGAATAGAGTTCAAAATTTAAATAAAGAGGGGAGTTAAGGATACTTTATGCCAAAAGTGCAATTAGAGAAACTATGGTGCTGGTATGAAGGAACACAGTGTATTCAAGAAAAAAAAAAAAAAAGTTTTTTTGAAAAAAATTATTAAGAATGTAGACAAGTGGTAGTTCTGGATTGATTATCAACAAAAGACTTTTTTAATTTTAATCTCTAGCTAGCATGAAATCAACAAACTTTTTTAAAGGGTTATATGGTAAATATTTTAGGCTTTGTGGAACATGTTTCTCATTCACAACCACTCAATTTTATCACTTTAGTGTGAAACAGCCACATGGAACATGTAAATGGATAGATGTGCTTCTGTTGTAATAAAATTTTATTTACAAAAACAAGAAATGGGCTAGATTCCGAAGTCCTGCTTTAACAGCTCTGTAGGAAAAAAAATTAAAAAAAAAAAAGAAGTACCATCAAATTTTATTAAGAAAGTGTTACTGGGAAAAGAATTTGTAAACTTTCATTCCATCTTTCACTTTATCCTGGTTTTGATCTCAGCCTATCCATAATCAGGGTTGTGGCCAGACCAGTCCTTGTGGTTCTTATGATTGTAAGATGTCTGCAGCAATAACTATGTATAAACTGTAGAAAAAAAAATTTATTATTTACAAGTTCTAGAGGATACACAACGGACCACAGTGTGAATCCCCAGGTGGAGAAAGAGAGAGGGAGCACAAACCTGGGGTTCTGCTCTTATTGGGGTATAAGGCAGCCGGGGGAAGGGGGGCTTGGTTTTCTCATGTTCACTATTGGTAAATTGAAAACTTAGAAGTGAGAATTGAAGCATTGGAAGAGAAAAGCAAGGGGACTAAATGGCCAATGATTGGAATCAACCAAGTTCTATGAAATGAAAAAAACGTTAGTAAGGGGAGGGGAGAAGAGAGCAAGGAGGCTGGCTTTTTATCTAGTCCTGTGGCTGGCAATGTGTTATTTGATAAAGCTGTCGTTGAAGTGAATGCCTCTTTGAAGTGAATGCCTAGGAAATCAAAGCTGATGTCAGGCACTTGCATTACAAAAAAGAAAAACCAACTGTCAGAGTTTACACTATAAGCCCTTAAATAACATTATTTTTTGCAGGCTTCTACATTCAGATGCCACAAAATTTATTATCTCAAGAAAGAAAATCATTACCTTCTGTAACAAAAACAGTAAGTAAGCTAAATTTCATTATCATTCTTTTTTTAATCAAATAATGACTTGAACTGGCAAACTTGATAATGAATTTTTAGGTAAGGGAATTCCTGGTCAGGCCAAAAGTAGAAAATAGAAAAGTTAGCCCCTTTCATTCCTGAAGGAATGTATTAAAAATAAAGAAGGCGGAAGCAGATCTAGGTGCTTAGAACATGTCCATTAGACCCTCAAAAAAAGGAATGTTGTGTCAAAAACAGGAGTTCTTTCTTCCACAGTGTGTGACTCTAGGGAGAGATCACCTTCTTGGCTATTTCCCCATATGAGCTCAGAAAATGGCCTCATCACAATACAGTGGTGCATATACCATGATTGATTAGAATCCAGTTTGGACTTTCCTTGCCTGAGTTCCCAGGTGGACAGGATAGTCTGCAGAATCTTTTGGTGCTCCACTGAGAAAACTGAGAAGGTAGCTGACATCAAGACCAGTAGTTTCCCTGGTGCTTACTATTTCAAAGGGAAAGTTTACCCGAAAGTCAAGATTGCTTGGCAAGCGGATTATGGCAGACTCCTGGAGAAATCTACATGTGTCAGCTGAAGTAGAGCTGAGTCCATCAGGAAGCACCAGCAGTAACTGTTTAAGCTGTGAGAGAAGAAATACAAGAGTTACTAGACCCCCCCCCAAAAAAAAAGAGTTAATAGACTCAGAAAAAAGAGTTACTAGATTCACAATACCAGATTCAGCTAAAACATACCAGCCTCCATATTCTGACACACTTATTTGTGACAGGGTAAGGAAAGATGGAAGGGTTTGCAGAACTCAAATTTAAGAGACTAAACATTTTCTCCCTAAGAAGAACGAACATGTAAAATACACTACTTAAATTATTACAAAACTAAATTTTTTAAACTGGATATTTTTTTAAATTATTACATATTGAGTAGAAAGAATAACAAGATTGAATAAGTTATAGATCAAGTGCAAAAGCTAAATTTCCTTTGCGCATGTGATTATTTTCAGTATTGTGTAGTTGATTATGCAATCCTGACTTTTAGAAAACTAAACCTGAATGAAATAAAAAAAAAAGCAGGAGAAAAAAAAAAAACAACAGAGTGGAAAATCTCTAAGGCAGGTAGAACAATTAAGAAATTTGGTACAGTATGATGAGAATCTCAACAACAACAAAAATCCAGTAAAAATAATGAAGATAGATGGATTGAAAATGAATTCTAATAGTTAACTCTTATTTTAAAATTATACAGCTTTGTAATTTAATATAAAATCATAAAATAGTGACTGTGTGATTAATATTTTATTAAATATTTTTATTTAACCTCATGTTAATTTTTTAAAAGGTTTTATTTATTTATTTGTCAGAGAGAGAGAGAACAAGCAGAGGGAGCGACAGATGAAGGGAGAAGTTGGCTCCCTGCTAAGCAAGGAGATTAATGCAGGACTGGATCCCAGGACCCTGGAATCATGACCTGAGCTGAAGGTAGATGCTTAACCAACTGAGCACCAGGCATCTCTAACCCCATGTTAATTCTTTCAAAGCCAAATGTATCACGTGATTTTCTTCCAAGTTTATGTTTCTTATTTTGCTTTATTCTTGACTACATGTTCTAAAATCTAAGTTGAAGTCAAACCTAAGTTATATCCCAAAATCTATTTAGCTGATAAAATAATATTACATACTGATGGGCTGACTATCGGACAAGTGGTGGGGATTTAGGGAAAGAAAGCAGCTGAGGTTGACCGTAGTATTTCTTACTTGTAAAATTAAATAATTGATGATATCATTAACCAAGACAGTACAGAAAGAGGAAGTACAAGCTACTTAATTTAGGTTGAAGTATGTCAATTTCAAGTCATCTGTGAAATACACTGAAGATAATGGATCTCAGAACAGAGGAAGAACATAGGTATAGTAATCATCTACAGACTGGAAATCACAAGACTGGATGACTCTAAAGATGATTCCACTCAGGAATAGCATCTGGAACAGGAGATTGGCCAATGTGTAAGAGACACACCAAAATTTATTGTGTGGAAGGAGAGAGATCTGTTAGAATCCTAGGAATAGTTATATTCATTATAAAAGAACATAGAGGGTAAGCTCCTATGATGCTAGGGAGAGGAGAGTTTCACAAATACAGCGGGTATACTACTAGCAATGTCAAAAGCTAACAGGAGATCACATTAAATGAAAACTTAAGATAAGCTTTTGCCTGGGGGACTTCAGCAGAGATGGAATTCTGGACGGGCAGTCAAAAGCTGTGGCCGAGATGTGAATTGATTTAAGGAAATGGAAACTTTTTGTTCTTGTTTTTGTTATTTTCAAAGAGTCTGGAAGTGAAGAGAAACCAAAAAAGAAAATAATAGATAAGGAGGGAGGCTGAGGCAAGAAGAATGTAAAGAAAGTTTCAGAAACAGATAAATTTGATCTCAGGGCACTGTTGGAAGTTAAAGCTTTGAGCACTATATTTGCTCTGTTTATTTGCTCTGGGCCAAGGTGAGTAAGAAAAATGTGCAGAGCAAAAATTTAGAATAGTTGCTGGGGGAAATATAGAAAAGGATCTGGATGAATACATATGTGGGAAGGACGCCATTGGTATTGTAGGTGATATTTTGAAACCATCAAGTTATAATTAATCCATTCTGAGTTATTAGTTAATTATCCCCTCAGCAGGCTAAAAAAAGGAAAATTCCACTTTAAGAAACCAACGTGAGAAAAAAATTCTATGAAATTTTTCTTGAGTTAATCTCATTTCCTTATAAAAAGAATAGTTCACTGAAATGTTTATCAGCAAACACTTAGAAACAAAATCTTTTTTTTAAAGGATCTAGAGCAAAGAATAAGAATTATATCAAGGACCCGATAAGCTTCAGTAAAATTAGTATAAATCCAGCTGTATTATTTAGGAAAATTTAAATTAGTTCAGTGCCTCTTAGAATTAAAAGCCATTTTTAATCAAGTGTGTCTTATAAAACTGGAAGGGCTGTATTTACCACCTGCAGAGGTAGTTCTGTTGAAATAGCACTCTTGATAAAGAAAAGGAGACTTTAATTAAGGAATACTTGAAACCCTAATGGAACCATATCCAATAATAGTACAGTATTATTCTTTACTTTGTATGTGTTATGGAATATTGACATGGTATAGTTTTTAAAGTTGGATTTGGTATGAGAAGATTTAGGTTCAAATTATAGTTCAGCTCCAACTGTACGTTTGTAAATTTGCAGCTACTATGCTATTTCAATGGTTACAAACCAATTGTTTAAGTGGCTATGTCCACATCAGGCCATTGGAGTTCACTTGGTTTTGTTTCGTTTTGCTTTTTTTGTGCTTTATATCTATTTGAAAAAATTACAGTATGAAAAAATAGGTAAGTGAAGTGTTTCAAGCCTAGGTGTTACTAAATAAATGATACATTATTGTTATTGTTTTTGTACATTTTCTATCAACTATTTTCTTTGCCTTTCATGCTTTAAATTTAGGGAGACTTTTCCTTCTACAGTAAAAAGGTAATTAATTACCCCCTTTGCATCCCTAAACTGACTAATGAAATAGTCCACATTTAGTATTTTTATGATCCATTCAGCTGATCAGCTAATGTGAAAAATGTATGAATTTCCTCTGGTGAAAACCATGACTTCCATTTTGCACTAGGAAGTTGAAATAATCACATGATTTAACAAGGAGACTGGTGCTACAGCAAAAAAATAATAACATTACAGAAATTTCTTATCTTTAGAAAATACTTCAAAGCCTTTCCAAACTACACATGAGCTTTTCTTTCCTCAGAAAAAATGGATTAAAATTAAAGGAAAAAGCAAACCAACCAAACAAACTTTTACCTTTCACATAGAGTTGGTGTACCTCATGAGGAATTTATTATATTATTATAGTATATGTGAGGCTCTTTTTGTAAAATAAGCTGAATTTTTCTTTTTTGACAGCAAAGTACATTCACTATTTTTAACTTGATTTTCTTAGAAGCAAGCACAATAAGATGTCCACATACAAATCTCTGTACATTATATTGAAACATAAAATACCCAACATGCACACACTACTTTAGAGTCATACTTGTTAAAGTTCATTTTCGGAACAAGATATAGTTGAAAGCTCCGTTAAAGGAATATTGCCATTACAGTTATGATCAAACCACAACAGGGGAATTCTAATTTTCTGTATAAATTGTTATATGGCTGGTAGTACAGATGTTACCCTCTAGTAATTGCTTCTTCTAGAAGCTTCTCCCAGGGAATCTCCTACCTCTCGCAAAGGAAAGGACAGCAAAAACAACACCAACCAGCTATGGACTGACTGGAAAACAACATAATCTCATTTACTTGCGAATGGAATAGTGCCCCATTGTAGATTGCTGTTGTTGAAATGTTAAGAAGCTATGTCACTACCACTATTATAAAGTGGATGTAGCAATTCAAAGCAAAACTTCTCTGCTGATTCTGCATTGTTGTGTGTGTGTGTGTGTGTGTGTGTGTGTGTGTGTGTGTGTGTAATGGCTAGTATAAACCCACGTAAGCCTTGCAATATGTGAGGAGACAAAGTATTAATCAACCACCGGGGAGCTTACCCCATATTAGACCCCCTGAGGATTCTGAAAGTATTTTCAGCAAAGCAATTCCAATGCCTCTGGCAGTCAAAGGGTTTTGGTATGTTAAACTCAACTGCAATTTTCATTGCGTGAGGAGAGGGATGCTCTGGAATGCTTAATGTGGCAGTATGTAGTTGCTAAAAAGGTGTAGATTCTGTTGTTTATTTCTACATTTATTTTACCTGACAGAATCCTACTTATATCCTAGGGTTTTAAAGTCACGAAATGCAAGGAGCGTCTGTTTTTTGGCAGTTAGACAGACTGCATATTTACGAATAGAGCCGAAAATAAAAGACAACCAAAAGATGTCACAGTTCTCAAATGGTTTTGTGGTAAATCAGCTTTGAATATGGTCTCCTGTGTAGGTGGACCATAACAATGATCAGATTCATTTTTCCTTCTATCATCTAACCATTTTTGGATTTCTTGAAACAATTTATCCCATTTAATATTTACCATTACCATTACTACAATTAATCCCTCAATTTGGGATATATCTTTTCTTTCAAAAATCATGGATTATCAGTTGACAACTGCAATAGAATGAGAATATTATTTCTATTTGCACTGAATTTGGAGAGTTAAGGGTAATTGAGATAATTTACCTAAGAGGTCAGGAATATGATCAATAAATAAATAAATAAAGGAACTAACAGCTTTCTCTACCAACTTTTTCATATGCATGGCTTTCATTACATCATTTTAGTCTAACTTAGGGTGTGGGGAGGGGGTTAAGGAAATAAATAAGAGTTAAAGGGAGGGTAGAAAGAAAGCAAGTTAGTCATTTACAGAGAAAGCCATCACAATGGAATCAAAATGCACCAGAGTTCAATTGTCTACCAATTTAGCTCTTCCCATGTATAAATACAATGCAAGCTTTTCAGTGTTTTAGTAGACAAAATCTTTCAATATCAATATGCTGAAAAATATCAACATATTATAGTCATACATAGAATATTTGACAAATAGAGGCACCTGTGTGGCTTAATGGGTTAAGTGTCTGTCTTTGGCTGGGTCATGTGCTTGGGGTCCTGGGATCAAGTGCTGCATGAGGGCTCCATGCTCAGTGGAGAGCCTGCTTCTCCCTATGTCCCTCTTTCCCTTTTCTGTGTCCTCTCTCTCAAATAAACAAATGGATAAAATCTTCAAAAAAAAAAGAAGAATATTTGACAAAGAAAATATTTACTATGTGATGTTGTGTCTGAATGTAGGGGAAAAAAGCACAAGTAAAAGACATACAACTTGGGGCACCTGGGTGACTCAGTCGACTACACATCTGACTCTTGATTTTGGCTCAGGTCATGATCTCAGGGTCCTGAGAGGCTCCATTCTAGGCATGAAGCCTGCTTAAGATTCTCTTTCCCTTTCCCTCTGCCCCTCCTGCCCAGGTACTCCCTCTCTCTCTTAGAAGAAGAAGGAGGAGAAGGAAGGAGAAGGAGAAGAAAAAGAAGGAGGAGGAGGAGGAGGAGGAAGAGGTGGAGGAGGAGAAGGCAGCATACAGCTCTTCAAATTAATACCTGTTTTAATTGAAATAATATAGAAAATTGTGTTTGTACCAAAGGATATGAAGTGATTTTGTTATGTTTATATTATCTATAAATACTGCATTCAATTCCATAGCTATAGCTATGTTATTAATATTTTACAGGTCAATTTTCAATTATAAGATACATACATAGAATTTGTAGCATTACAGTTTTATGAGTTACTGCAGAACCGGGTGGTGTGATTGGTCCCAAAGAAAAGAATTTATTTGGCCCAAGTGATAAACTGCTCATGCTATAGAAAATATCTCAAATTATTCTTTTTTAAATTTTTATGTTATTTATTTTACCTCCTTTAGACCATACAATATCCATTGGATCTTCTGTCCCCTTTCCATTCCAAATCTAATGTTTGTTACTTCCATAAGTGTTAGCATATATATCTTTTAATAAAACTTTTTTTTTAAAGATTTTATTTATTTATTTGACAGATGGAGATCACAAGTAGGCAGAGAGGCAGGCAGAGAGAGAAAGGGGGATGCAGGCTCCCTGCTGAGCAGAGAGCCCACGTGGATCATGCCCTGAGCCAAAGGCAGAGGCTTTAACCCACTGAGCCACCCAGGCACCATCTTAATAAAACTTGTAATATTCCATTATTGTTAAATGACATTCGATGTTGTTGTTATTGTTGTTTTTAAGATCTTCCTAAAGTAAACTTTTCCTCTTCTTCCTGAAGAGTCCGTTTAAGAGACTTGTCTCTGCCCATCTGGCAGGAAAGTTCTGAACACGGGTATTCTTACATGATTTTTTTTTCTGAAGATTACCAAATCTTGATATAATTTTTAACTTTTCTTTTATGTCTTTTATGACACAATATCTATTTGTTGCCAAACATACCAATACATTTTATAAATTTTTTCCTGAGATATTTTATTTTGCCCTCAGACACAACAGCTGCTGATGCAAAATCTGATGCCATTCTTTATTTTTATTGTATCATAGGTAAACTGGCTTGTGTCCCTGGATCCTTAGAGTGTTTCAATCTCCCAAATGTTCTGAAATTTGGGTTGGGTATATGTAAGAGTTGAGTCTTCAAAATTTTTCTTCTGCTTTTATTCAGAGGAAACTTTTTTAATATAGAGATCCATATGTATTTTTTCTACTTAGGGTATTTTTTTTCTACTATTCTTCTTCTTCTTTTTTTTTCTTTTAAAGATTTCATTTATTTATTTGACAGAAAGAGATATGGTGAAAGAGAGACCACAAGCAGGGGGAGTGGGAAATGGAGAAGCAGGTTTCCCACGGAGCAGGAAGCCTGATGTGGGGCTCAATCCCAGGACCTTGGGATCATGACTTGAGCTGAAGGCAGCTGCTTAACAACTGAGCCACCCAGGCGCCCCTGTACTATTATTCTAATTGAATTAATAATGGACCTCGGTGTCTTCTCAATCTCTCTCTTTCTCTCTCTCTATTGAATGTTACCACTGAATAAAAGCAGAAAAAAATTTTGAAAACTCACTCTTAAACATGTCCAAGTCAAACATATATGGTATTTTTGACTACATATTTTTCTCTCTTTTGTATTTTTATAGTCTATAATTTGTTTCTAAACATTTAGACATTCTCTTAATTTTGTCTTCATGATCACTGAAACTCAATCAGTAAGCATGTGGTTTTGCTACAAGACTACCTGGATTCAAGGTGTGGCTTCTCCTGGGTGATGTAAGGAATTGCTGAATCACTATATTGCACACTTTAAACTGATATAGTACTGTAAAAATAAAATAAATAAAATAAAATAACAAAATGGGGCTGCTCATTACTAAATGTATAGTTTTATGCTAGTTAGTCTCTCTCAGCCTTAGTTTCCTCATTTGTGAACTGGAGATGGTAAGAATCTCAAATTCATAGCTTTGTTTTTAGATTGTATGAGTTAAGAATATATCAAGTATATGGAATAATATCTAATCTATTATAGTCATTAAATAAACGTTATCTCTTTATTTGATCAAACAGTTGGTTTTTATCCCTGGTAATGTGTTATTCAGTTTATTCTTTTTTTTTTTTTTTTTTCTTATTCCAGAAGTCAAGTAAATTTTACTGTTCTCTTTGCTCTATCTTTCGATGTATGTTTTAGCCCATACAATCTCTCCAGGGAAATTTATTAAAAACTAGTGTTATGATTGTTATTTCCAAGTTTTCTTCCTGAAAAATGTGGTATCAGTGTTGTTGTTGTTGTTGTTTTCCATGTCTGTGTTAGTCTCTATATGTCTGATAATCTTTGCTTTTATTTCATTTTCTAAAAAGATTTATTTCCTTATTTTAGAGGGAGAGTGAGAGTGCATGTACACAGGGGAAGAGGCAGAGGGAGAGGGAGACGCAGACTCCTCACTGAGTGTGGAGCCCCTGGCAAGCCTCCATCTCAGAACCCTGAGATTACGACCTGAGCTGAACTCAAGAGTCAGATGCTTAGCAGACTGAGCCACCCAGGTGCCCTTTTTTTCCTTTTCATTTTTATGAAAAAGGCCATGTTGTTCCATATAAGCAACTGATACAGCCTTATTTTTCATTTCTATAGGTCTCTTTCCACTGGAGATGACTTCCTTAGTAAGGAAGGCGAATGAGGGGCTCCACACAAGAGGATATCTGTGGGGCAGGATGCTTGTCTACAAGAGGCCTAAACATAACACCACTTACAAGGTAGGCAAGACTTACTCTTTGACTACAATAGTTCAGTAAATTTGATAAAAATAGGCAAAGAAGGTTTTGCAGTGTTTTTAAAATTTTCCTTCAGAAGTATTTCTTTTCCTCGGTCCCTGACACTAACATTTAGAGCTTCCTGTGGCATAACTGTCACTTAATTTAAAGAGTGGATCTCAGTTTTAAATCAGGCCACAACAGTTGCTGCCTGTGCTTTCTATGTAGGACAAGAGGATGGGAGGGGGAAAGCTCAGGCTGGCTCAGATGTTTTAATTAAAGTTCTGTAATAAATTACCAAGACTATTTCTTCTTCTCATCTCCTGCTCTTTGGATTTATGGACCCTGAACTTAGAATTTGTCTGAGGTTGCTTGGGAAAGAAACTTTATCTCTGGCATTTTCAGGTGGTGTTTGCTTTTCTGTTTCATTTTTCTAAATCCAAATCCAGTTTATTTTTTATATATATTCAAGGAACTATCTGATAACTGTCATGTGCCTTTTTTTTTTTTTGAGCATGTTATGGTTGCACTGTATTTTCTTTTAATATAGACCTCATTATCTAAGGATAATCAGTTCTAGAAAAAAAAGGTCACTTGACGTAAATCCACTTAAAGCAAAGACCAAAATTTTATATGAAGAAATGACAAAAAATGGTTTGAAAGATTAACTTAAATGTAGAAAAATAAACCTTGTCAAGATCCTTTGTAAAATTTTCTTCGTCGGTGGTTAATTATTTTAATACTGACATGCTTTGTATTACTTTGCATCTGATTCCAGCAGTTGTGGTTCTCTGACTTCCATTGCTTTCATGAAATCCTGCATCTTTCTTCAAAAATTTAATTTTATTATTAAAAATATGCAGGTTGTTTGCAATGTATTGTGGGGTGTTCGAAATATAAGATTGTGGAGGAGAGAATAGCTGACAAAACTTGGGTGCAATAAAGCAAAGAACAGCTGACATTAAATGGGAAGAAATATTTGGAGTCATATATGCTAAGCAGTTATTTTGTTATGACGGTTTTGTTTCCAAATGCAACCTCAAGGGGGCTCCACCAGTGAAGACTCTGAAGACTGTATATATTTCATCAATTCAATAGAATGAAAGCTTTTAAACATTTTTTGTACACTTTTAGTTTTGAAATTTCTGGTGACATTTTCCTCTTTTCTAGATCACAAACTCTTCTGTGTTCCATAAAAATCAATGATCTCAAATAGTTACTAGTTAAGTAGTTAATTATTTAAATCTTATTGAATATTTTCTTACAATCCTTTTTATAATGCTATTTCAAGTTAAACAAATGATAAATTTTCAGTATGAGAATTCAGAAATGAAGTCTTAACAGTGGTTCCTAATTTTAATGCTTTAGCTAATCATCAATGTTCACTATTGACAATTCCTGTATATGTCATATATATACACATATTCTTTAATGCACACTTAATTTAAAGCACTCTTACTTGCAGGAAGACACACACGATGATGTGTGTTTTTTGTTTTTTTTTTAAGATTTTATTTATTTATCAGAGAGAGAGAGAGAGAGAGAGAGAGAGAACAGACAGACAGAATGGCAGGCAGAGGCAGAGGGAGAAGCAGGCTCCCTGCCGAGCAAGGAGCCCGATGTGGGACTCGATCCCAGGACGCTGGGATCATGACCTGAGCCAAAGGCAGCTGTTTAACCCACTGAGCCACCCAGGAGTCCCCAATGATGTTGTTTTATTGAAAAGATTTCCCGGGCGCCTGGGTGGCTCAGTGGGTTAAGCCGCTGCCTTCGGCTCAGGTCATGATCTCAGGGTCCTGGGATTGAGTCCCGCATCGGGTTCTCTGCTCTGCGGGGAGCCTGCTTCCTCCTCTCTCTCTCTGCCTGCCTCTCTGCCTACTTGTGATCTCTCTGTGTCAAATGAATAAATTAAATCTTAAAAAAAAAAATAAATTAAAAAAAAAAAAAGAAAAGATTTCCCAAACATTTGCTCATCATAAACACTCTCTCTCTCTTTTTTTTTTTTTTTTTTTTAAGATTTATTTACTGGGACACCTGTGTAGCTCAACTGGTCAAGCGGCCTCTTGATTTCAGCCCAGGTCATGATCTCAGGGTCCTGGGTTCCAGCCCCACAAAGGTCTCCCTGCTCCCCAGGAGTCTGCTTCTCCCTCTCCCTCTGCCCTGCCCTCAGTTCATGTGCACTCACTCTCTCTCTCTCTCTCTCTCTCTCTGAATTTATTTATTTATTTCAGAGAGAGAGAGAGAGAGGGCGAGCATGAGTGGGAAGGACAAAGGAGAGGGAGAGAGAGTCTTAAGCAGATTCCGTGTTGAGCAAGGAGCCCGTACCAAGGTTCAATCTCACAACCCTGAGATCACCACCTTAGCTGAAACCAAGAGTCAGGCAATTAAATGCACTACCCAAGCACCCCTTTCATAAGCTCTTTTTGATAATATAAGTCTGAATGAATGTTTCTTTATTTGTAAAATTCTCCTTTCCAAAAGACTTCCTAATTCTTGCCCACCAATAATTCACAAAAGGTCCAATACTTTATTTGTCTGTTACTTTCTATTTGCAAATTTCTTGGACATTTTTTAGGAGACTTAGGATATAACAGCATCCCCTCTCTTTTTGTCAAAATCTTTTTAGCCTTTAGTTGATTAAAATACATCTTGTCCCTATCAATAGGTATTCTCTACTGAGGGTATTTATAAGAATAGAGTAAGGATCTTGGTTTAGCAACTCTGTTTTCATAACCTACTCTTACACAGATGAATTTGTTCTATATTTTATCTAGAGTCTTTCCTTAGCATAAGTTCATAATTAAGTGGTAACAAAGATTGTTCTTTCATGGTGTGAAACACAATAAAATTTCTCTGCTACTTACGATATTTTTAAATATCAGTAACTCACTTGTTAGTCATGAAAGAAACCTGCCATGTTAATAAAATATTTTAACAGTTTCAGTGATTATTACCAAAGGCTGACTAAAGCTAAAATAATTTTTACAAGTTTGAATCTTCATTAATCTATTTAATATTATTCTCAAGTAAGTCTAACCTATGATATTCATATGTGAATATGGAGTATAAATGTTAATTTGCCTCATTTTCTACAAAATTCCAATTTGATTATGTTCATCCTTTCAGCAGAGAAGAAACAACTGAAGTAATAGTCTTATTCATTAACTAGGATGATAGAATGATTGATTGATTGCTTAATATTTAAATGTTCTTCCATGTGCATTGAATTAACTCCTCTGTTGATAGGGTAGCTGTCATGCATAATGCTTAGACAGCTTAAATAACGAATTATTTCATTAAAAGAACTGCAGTATCATCATTGTTATTTGTTATTCATACAAATTATGCTAATGATTACCATGTCATATTTTAAGGAGCTTAAATGAAGTCTCTTAAAATTAAGCAATAATTTTAGGACAATAAAGTAATATACTAGGACATCCCACTTGCAAAATAGGGGTTATGTGAGCCATGATTTTAGAAAACGGCTTATACTGATCACTGTATGTCTCATTCGTTTATGTATCCTAGAGAATATGTATACATACATATATAAGTAAATAAAATATTTATGTAAATAAATAAATTTACTTTTGTATCCTGAATGTACTCATATTTATTTGATGTCATTTGTTTATAATGATTTATAAATTACAAGCTTTGCATACCTTTTTATTTCTTAATTTATATGCCCATGTATGATGCACAACAACTATTAAAGATTTCTTCATCAGTCTGTTGTTAACTCAGCTGTACTAAGTCATGTTCAGACTTTGTGTCTGGACAACCCGAAGCCAGTTGAAAAGCGATAATTTCATAGCTCTTCTCTTGTATGTATTGTGTGCTAAGATAACTGAAGTTCCATATTCCTGAAATTTCAAATGTTCAACAGAGTGTTCTGTTAGAGGGAACAAAACACAGTTATAAGCACTATCAGAAAAGGATAGGATAATTTATTTCGATTTTCATTGACGGGATGCTATTTGCAAAATGTCCTAGACAGTGTGGGCTACACAGAGATGGGTCAATCATTTTTCTCCTCTAGGTCTTTGTAATTTACAAAAGAAGAAGAATGATATAGCAATTAAGCAGAAATGACAATAACAGAGAAAAATAAAGTGTGTGTCATAAGAAATTATAAATAAATTGCTTTAATGGCCTAAAAAATGAAAAATCACATCCAGCGAAAAGGACTCAAAAGAGGATTTACATACATATGGGCTTTTTAAGTGGGCCTTAAAAGATATTAAGGAATGACTTTATGGGATATAAATATAGAGAATTAATATGATGTCAACAGGTAAAGGCTAGGTGCTAAAGGCATTCTAATTAAAAGGAAAATAGGAAAACAGAAGGCTTATTTAAGGAATAGCAAATAGTTCAGAGTCAGAAATGCATGTAAGCACAACATGTATTGTCTGATCACTGTTTTATTTCACTATCTGATTCCTTATTACCTTGAGAGAAGCAAAATTCCATCTGAGAAGCAAAAACTGTGGAAGATGGGCCAAAAATTCTGTGACTCAGTACTTTAGAGCTTGTGTGTGTGTGTGTGTGTGTGTGTGTGTGAGTGTGTGTGTGTAAAGAAAAACCTCTCTTTAATGATGCCAACCCCAAATTCAAGGTCCACAATCCTGAAGTAACTAAATGAATACTCAGTATGCTGGTAAGCTTTCATGTTCAATAATAATGTGATAATACCATTCTATCCACACTTCTCACAACTTCTCCCAAAAAATAAACAATGAAGTATATAAATGGAGGAGTAGCAACTACTTGTCCACAAGAGTTGACTCTTGAACCTCATGAATGGAAATTGAAAGTGTCCACTCTTGAACAACATGGATTAGAACTGCATGGGTCCACTTACATGCAGATTTTTTAACATAAATATAGCATTACAGTAAATACTGTGAATACATTTTCACTTTCTTTTTTTTTTTAAAGATTTTATTTATTAATTTGACAGAGAGAAATCACAAGTAGACGGAGAGGCAGCCAGAGAGAGAGAGAGAGGGAAGCAGGCTCTCTGCTGAGCAGAGAGCCCGATGCGGGACTCGATCCCAGGACTCTGAGATCATGACCTGAGCCGAAGGCAGCGGCTTAACCCACTGAGCCACCCAGGCGCCCCACATTTTCACTTTCTTATAATTTTCTTAATGACATTTTTTCTCTGGCTTTATTATTAGAATACAGTATGATACACACACACGTGTGTATATATATACACACACGTGTATATATATACACACACATATATATATGACATACAAAATGTATATTAATTATTTATGTTTTCAGTGAGGGTCCAGTCAACAGGCTACTAATAGTTAGATTTGGTGGGAGTCAAAAGTTATATGTGAACTTTTTATCATGTGGGGGTAGGCACCCATAACCCTTTGTCATTCAAGGTCCAATTGTACATTTAAAAATGTCCATGAGTATCTACTGCATACAGTGAAGGAAAGACACAATTAAGGGGAGTGGAGCAATCCTTGCCTATACCATTCTATCACCCTAATCAGGAAAGGACCTTGTCTGGTAATTAAGAGAAGAGACTTAGAACCCTACTATTATTCCCAATCTTGATAAAGTAATGACAACATTAAGTGCAGGGTTAGTCAGAGATCATTAAAGTACTCAAATCCTGAGGCTCTGTTATTTCTGCAGGTTCTAAAAATCTAGCCACATCGAAGAGGTTTCAAGTGGCCCCTGTATATGCCCCTTGTGTGCGGTCATATCCAGGAAGGACAATGGCAGACATGGTGAGTGGAGGGAGAAAGCTTTTCTTGCTATTACTAACCATTGCATTTGTCTGCTACTCAATTCCTGAAGACTACTGAGTTTCAAAGGGTCTTGATTTGAGTGACTTGCTCTGAAAGCTGACACAAATGTATTTGAATCCAAATTAAATGTTACTTGAATTTGAACTAATCCCTTCCTAAGCTAATGTTTATATTACATGGAGGAAGCATTCCATTGAAGAATTTATACTCATTAGTAAAATTAATAAACATAATTCACCAATAACAAGGAGGAAGAAATCATTTTGTTCTCAGATTCCGGCTTTGCCACTTACGAATTACTAACCAGAAATTTATAATTTTATACCAGTTATTTGATTTCCGTTATCCTGTGAATTTGATACCACCTGTGTGAGATTTGGCTTTCTTTTTATACACTGAGTAACAAAAATTACTATTTACATATTGCTAACATCCACATTTTACAGATGAGGAATCCAAGCCACAGAGAGGGTAAGTAATTTATCTAAGATCACATAGCCAATAAGTGGCAGAACCATGTTTTGACTGAGGTAGCATCTCCCAGAGTCCCATAGGCTTATACCCCTATGCCAAGAGAAGAGGTCATCAAAGGAAACTGGGAAAGAGCATCATCACAGCATACAGTAAATTGGAATATTTAAAACATCTAAACTCACTTTCAGAGCTTAAAATTTATAACACCAAACTATTTATGAATAGGGCAATAAACGTGAATTAGACTGTTATTACCATAATACGGTTATGGAAGTGACTTTGAAGAAAAGATTAATATATGTAGCATAGTGCTATATCACTAAAAGAGACGATGGAAACTATGAAATCATACAACTGAAGGATCATGAGGCAAAGATTTTAAAGATGTTTTTCTTTTTGTTCCTCAGTGACAACCTCCTTAGACTGGAAGGAACTAGAATAAGTCATGTGGACCAACTGCAGCAAACAAGGTTCTACATAGACCTTGTAAGGTAACTATTCTGGGACAACCATTTGAGTAGTGGTTCCTTCTGTTAGATGAGTCAGTATCTTCAAGAAACGTGTTTGAATGTCTGTCATTGTAAAGAGAGTCAAGACGTTTTTAAATTAAAGCTTATTGTGCATATTTTCAGATAATTAATGTTCAGAACATTACGATTTAATGAATGATTTCTGAAAATAGCATATTTTAATGTATAACATAATCCTGCACTTACCCGAAGTCACAGAACACTGAAAAATCACATTGCTGACTTTTTTTGTAGTTTTAAGAACAGTTTGAAGAGAAAAAAAAAAAAAAAACTGGGACTTAGAGTAAAAGAATATTTTATACAGGACATTTTGATCCATTAGTATTCCAGTTCTTGTTCCTACTATTCTTAGATGTCATGACCTTTTTATTTCCTATTCACCACATGCATTGTATTTAATATAATATATTATGACTTAATTTGAATTCATTAAACCATACAATTAGCTGAATATATTAATATTTTCTTGCCTGCCTTTTTTCCCAAAATGATTCTCAGAGATTTACACATTAAAAGCAAATGAAATGTCCTTGACGAAGGTTCAATAACTGGGCCTTAGTAAATATTATAAAAACAATAACTTCTTCATCAGTATGGGGAACCAGTTTCAAAGGCCTGAAGAATATGAATTAAATGTTCTCTGGGAGAAATGGAAAAGGTTAAAATTCATCATTTTAACTGATAGGCTTTCTGTGGGAAAATAAGCAATGCAAAGAATACCAAACATAGTTCTAATTTTATAGTCTTCCCAAATACATTTTGTAGGGGAAAATAATTTTATTACTTTAATCATAAATAAGCTTCTTAAGATAATTATTGATTTATATTTAATTGTTCTAGTAAGATATATTTTTAATTTAAAAAACATTGAATGAAAAAATTTCTTCTTTCTTTCTTCTTTTAATTCAGTACAGCCATGAATTGTAATTTTAACTCCTTTGTGTTTGTTGTGCTAAGTCTCATGGTTTAAGTTTGAGCCTGCTTTTACGGGTACAGGTAACAGAATTAAGCTGTAAATTTAAAACATCAATGTCTTCTTAGGAGTATGAATCAGATTTTTTTAAAAAAAGAAACTTCCATAATTCTTTCCTTTTAGCTTTTGTTCACTTGTGGGGAACAAAGTAAGAAAAAGTTTAAATTCATTAGCATTCTTCTGGTTTCATTAGAAGAAGAAACAAAGAAGAGAGAGAATTCATCATAGTAAACTATGGCACCAAGATGAAGTTTTCTAAGGATCCAAACTTAGTTGGATTATTGCCGTGTCAAAGACCATTCCTGTTATAGAGCAACTCTGGTATCATTCACTCCCTTTACTTAGAACAGAAATGAGAAAGACTAAGGCTAAATATCAAACTACAAATTATCTACAGACAATAGGAGACAGAGAAGTAGTATTGTTGGATAGACATTTTTGCTGACACTACTCTTGTCGCCTAGCTTCTTAATCTAGAGGACAAGGGACCCTAGTTTCTAGTTTGCTAGAAAACTAGTTTCTAGTTTGCTAGAAAACAAACTGTGTTTCTAGCACAAAAGAGGAGGACAAATTTCCTGAAAATAGTTACCGAAGGAGATGTGACCTTAAGGGATATTAATATAAAAGCCTTGATTTTGTTTAAACAAAGAGGAACTTGAACAAATGATTAAAAAGGGGACTTGGGTGACCTGAAAGAGTCTAGGCAGCAGGATGGAAGTCAGGTCCTAAGGATGGAGAATTCCTTTCAAATCAAGTTCTATATTGAACCAAATTGTGTTGTGGGATTCTTTTGTTAAGGGTTAAAAAGAACTGGAGGCTTGATTTTTCCAAAAGCATTTTTGTTTATTTGAGTGAGTGAGAGACAGAAAGAAAGATTTGAAAGAGTATATCCTTGATTCTAGTACTAGACAAAAAGCCGAAATGGAGCCCAAGGGCTAAGGTTGGCTAAGAAGTATTGAGGCAAAGTTTACACTGGACAGAATGTCATTAAATACACAGATAAATGCTCAGGAGAAGAATCCATGGTCTGTACTTGTGGAACCAATGCAAAAACACATTTCCAATGCTATTTTGACTCATGTTTTCTCTTCTTGCCCAACATCTATTTTTCCATAGTTTCTGTGATATCTCCACACTTAAGAGACATGGAATTTCTTATTAAGATACCAAATGGAGCATTTACATCTTTTTGTAATCTTATTTTTTAATCTTAGATTTGTTTTCCAAATATGACCATGATATTAACCAGGTCATTACTCACTGTGTCATCTTAGAAAGTTTTCTAACTTCTCTGAATTTTTCACTTGTAAAATGGGGATAATCATGCATCAGAATGTTGCTGGGAGGATTAAATGACATGACACATGTACATTTCTGGTAGTCAGCAGTAATACATGATATTTATTATCATTAATTTAAGTTCTGTTTAGTTTCTTAATTTTATACTTCTTTAATTCCTCAGCTTGCTAGGAAAACCCAAGGTATAAAGTTGGTTTTAATAATATTTTGGGCATATCATAATGGCATAACCCATTCTCCTAGTTATCTTGGACAATTTGGCATTGTAGCTGTCCTTTCTGCGGTGCCAGCTTGTTTTATTCCAGTACTGGAGAAGTGAGGGGTGAGGTCAATAAAGTCTCCTCAACACCCCGAAGCTATTCACTATAATGAGCAATTAATTTCCACTGTTGGATGTTTTCATAGTAAGTCTCCATTGGACATGAAAAGAGCATAAAATTTAAACTTGAAATGTTAGCTAATAAAAAGTCTAAATAAATATGCATCCATAGACAACATAAAATATCTTCTTTTGCAAATTTGTATTTGTAATTTTTATTTTAATGGAGACTAAAATGGCCTTAGTTATCGATATTATTTAAGTATTCTTTACTGTTGTGAGAGATTATTATCTTTAAGATCCTTAAGTACAATTATATCAAACACAATTTAACTGACTAACTTTTACACATGGTCTAATAAAGACAAAATTAATCACAACATGTTCCATTCTCAGTACTGTATATCCTTTGTTCATACAACCATGTATTTTCAGGTTCTGTTTTATTACCACCATGTCTATTTAACTCAGTTGGTTAGTGCATGCTGCTAATGAAGCCAAGGGCATGGGTGATATCCGTTTTCAGGCCAATTAGTTTTACTCTGTCCACAGACTATAACCCTAACCTAAGGCAAATTGTACAAAAATTGAACGCCCTCCATTATAAAGCAGCCAGCGCAGGGAAATGTGTGATTCTTTTGTTCCATTTGGAAAAACAATTGTCTATGTCTGGACAAGTTCAATCACTGTAGTCTTACATAAACACAGCACATTGCTATTATTTTTTAAATTACCTTTTTGTGTATAAATTATTACTTTTTTTTCTCAGATTCTCTTGAAACAAATTAGTTCATTGGTTTTGAAATCTTTTTAGTTTGATTAACCCTTGCCCATAAACTCCAAACCACAAAGAGGTGAATGGTAGTTCTGAGTGTGGGCTTTCTATCTGGATTTAGAATTATCATCTTACAAAAATAGTTTCAACTTTCATTTCATTCTTCATGGGTCCACAAATAAAAATATTATTTGAACTTTAGGTCAGTTTCCGTTTTAACATTAATTTTAGAAAGATGACCTCTATTCATACCTGCAGTGGGCATTAGGCTTGTGATTCCCATAAGGGTGTTGAGGCTTTAGAAAAGCACATATACTTCTTACCATTAGTTAGCCCTAAAAGTGTGGTTGAACTTTTTTTTTTTAAGATTTTATTTATTTATTTGACAGAGAGACAGAGATCACAAGGAGGCAGAGCAGCCATCAGAGAGAGAGAGAGAGAGAAGGGGAAGCAGGCTTCCTAGTGAGTGAGCAGGGAGCCCGATGTGGGGCTCGATCCCAGGACCCTGAGATCATGACGTGAGCCGAAGGCAGAGGCTTTAACCCACTGAGCCACCCAGGCGCCCCGTGGCTGAACATTTTTAAACAGTTTATAAATCATTACAATTAACAACTTTTAAACTGCCCATCAAATGCAACTGGCTTGACATCCCATCTGTTATTTTTCCTTTAAAGCCCTCTAGTCTGTTTATCTAAGGCAGCCATTTAACATTTAAAATAATATTCCTTTTTAAGGTATGTGATGGGCTGATGAAGACAAGCTTTTGTTTTAATTATCAACAATTTCTGAGATGCGATATAATTTTTGCAGTGCTCAGGGCCCTTTACAAATCAAAAGGAATCCAACTAAAACAGTAATTAATGTCAAATGACTAGTCACAAAAGGCCCTATTTAATTAAAAAGTTCTAATCTTTGATTAAACCTCATCACACATTCTCCTGATTGCAAACTGTTGTCTCAAAAAGGAGTGTAATTGGTTACATAGTATATTGTCTATCTAAAATGACACCTGCAAATTACATAAAATCACTAAGGTTTACTTAAAAGTTGAATATTGTTCCTAAGTTATATTTTCATATTGTTTCTCTCTTTTGTCACTATAATTGGAAGACTTGTTTTTCATTAAATAATATACCAACTAAGAAATAGAAAGAGTGAAGTAAATTTATCTGTGATTTATAAAAATCTGCTAATAAGGATATTTTGGACCAACTATATATTTTGAAGTTGAAATTCAAGAGAGTAGGCTCATTTTTATAATATCAGTAGAAAAGTTCTGAGAAAAATGCAAATTTGGGTCAAATCATTATGGCATATTTTGTGCTTATATTTAGAAATGTTACAAAATTGATTTTTTTTTTTTTTTTAAGAGAGAAAGAGGGAGTGGAAAGGGAAGGGCAGAGGGAGAGAGAAAGAGAGAATCTCAAGGAGACTCCATGCCCAAACTGGAGCCCTATGCTGGGCTAAATCTCATGGCCCTCAGGTCACGACCTGAGCCAAAATCAAGGGTCAGATACTTAACCAACTGAGCCACCCCAGTGTTCTTCAAATAATTTTTTATAAATCCAACATCTTTTTTTAATACTTCTCGTGTTTGAAGGCACATTGTCTTTTGCTGCATATTGAAATCACTGATTGCAAATTCAGGTTTCTTTTATACATTGCTTTCCATTACAGTTATTTTGTTTTGTGATCACAATATTAGATTTAGCTATAGTTTTCCTAGGTTTGGGTATAGATAATGGATATTCTAAGTAGGTCATTAAAACAGGTATAATCCTAAATGAACACAAGGACAAAGGCTTGTTGGCATATTCTAGGAAGTACTTAATTGCTATGTTTTTTCTCCATTTTGATGAGTAGTATCTAAACCATATGCAATCCAATAACACAATGTTCATTATAGATTTAATATTACTGATTTATAAGATGATCTTTAATATAGTATTTTATTATTAATAAAAATTAAAATAAACAATAAAATAAATTAAAATAAATAAATAAATTGATGAATGTTCAACTCACATTATCATTGCTTTTACCCATATCCAACCAAGTTTATGCTAATTTCATGTACCATTCCAACCTAACCTGCATCATTCCAATCATTTCTATTGTTTTAAACAAATGAATAGGGAAAGATTTAAGAAAAGTTGAGGAGAAGAAGATCAAAGGCATTTATTCTGTGTCCACTATTGCTCTATGTGTGGTAATTATTTTTTTATTTTATTTTTTTAAAGATTTTATTTATTTATTTGACAGAGAGGGAGATCACAAGTAGGCAGAGAGACAGGCAGAGAGAGAGAGGGGGAAGCAGGCTCTCCACTGAGCCGAGAGCCCGATGCGGGCCTCGATCTCAGGACCCTAAGATCATGACCTGAGCTGAAGGCAGAGGCTTAACTAACTGAGCCACCCAAGGGCCCCTATGTGCGGTATTTAATGTACATCATTTCATCTAACCTACCAACTGAATCATTCACCAGACTTTAAATAAAAATTCATTTTGTATATTTATCACACAGAATATAAAGAAAAGTGGAATATTTTTCATTATATTATTAAAACCATATAAAATATAACTGAAACTTTAAGAGCAAGCTGTTGTTTTATGACAATTTGGTGTCTCATAAATTATTTTTGATTCTAAGATCAAGCTAATAACTAAAGAAATAGAGATGCTTTCTCAAGTCTTCATCTTAAAGTAGAATTAAGTCCTTAATCAATTATCACAACACATCTTAAACTATAACATCGAGTCATTTATATGTATGACTTATAAGAGTAAAGCAGTTTGCTAAAATTTGTGGATCTGACACTTCAGTAAAAAATGAAATTAACTTCATAAGGATAATTGAAACAATAAAGCAAGTTAAAAGACATATCATAAAATGATTCTAAAATTAATCCTGTCAAGTACTTAGCATATGATGTCAAAACTGATAACTATCTACCTAAAGTAAAAATATAAATATAAATTCTTATTGAATTTTGATGAGTCTCTTCTTTGAAAATTTAACAGACTGCTATAATTATTTCATACACAATAAGATAATAAATTCTCTAATTCTGGAGACAATTTCTGTGATCAGATTTATAAAAGAAAAATTCTACCAGACTAGTTAAATAGGCAATGAAGATTTTATTAAAGTTCATCGCAGTAGGAGAGAAAGATTGAACTCAACTTCACTCAAACAAAAGACAGTAAAGTTTTTAAACACCAATGTGCAAAATTAGTGCAAAATTACTAGAGGACATTCTTGGGATGGTTTGGTCAACATAATTTCTCTGCATTTGCTAATTGTCCCTTGTGAAAGTTCGAGTCTAAACTCTCATAAAAACTGGATGGTGGGGACCCTTATCTTTCTAGATGATTATATTTTGAAGAGATGATTCCCAAATTCTTGAGAAAGATAACCTTTGTCTGTCGAAAATAACATCTCAAAGGGGCAAAGAAAGAAATTGCAATTGCAAGCTTTCTAAAGTAAATGCTCTAAGAAAAAAGAGGTCAGGGGCCTGGAGTTAGGAAGAAGTCTGTTGAAGTTTCGTCAAGCTGAGGAAATGTAAGGCCATCTTGGTCAGATGATCTGTTTCACCTTTACTTAAAAATGAACTTTTTGTGAAGAGATAGGGCATGATACTAATAATAGTTTGCCAATTTTTCTACTGTATACTTTGGATTCCAGTGAATCTCTTAATTATTAATACATGTTGAATGCCAGAATTTTTAAAATATTAGACTTCTTCTAGTTGTGATTCTTATGATACCAGAACTGAACTAGGTCAGCTGTTAAAATCACTTGACACACACTTATTGAATCTTCATAACACTACCTTGAAGTAGTACTCCATTTTATTGCAGAGGAAATGGAACCATAGAAATGTTTAAGTAACTTGCCCAAAGTCAAACATTTAGGATTTGTTTAAACCTAGGTACAAACCCAGGTAGTACACAAAAAACAAGTACATTTCTCGGCTTAAGAATAAAAGCATCATCTGAATGATGAAATTAACATCGACTATGAAAAGAATTGGGACTTTGGGTTTTTTTGTTTTGTGTGTTTTTTCATCTTGAAAGACAGAAAACAGAAAAGAGATCTAAGCAGCACTCTGTATTTGTAAGTTTTTTCTTTGTATTGATTTGACATTTTGCATTGGGCCATGTTATGTACATTTTCCTTATGAGATGATAACAAATGATGATGATGATGATGATGATGAAGAAGAAGAAAACTGAGCCTAATTTCCACAAGGGACAATTTGTAAATGTAGATAAATCACATTGACCAAAGCACCTGGGGTCCTGAGCTAGGTGATTTACATTCAATAGCTAATTTAACACTGACCTGTCACAAGCTACTTTCCTCTTCCCAATTATGTTGATTTAACTTATTTCATTAGATCAATGTCATTTATTTTTATTTTAAATTATCACAGTAGTAATAATAAAAGCATTTATTTGATATTTATTACTTATCAAGATTTGGATTAAGACTTTTACATCTATTAGCTCATTAACTGCATAAATAGCACAGGCACAGACAGAATTTTTTAAATGGTATAGAGTATAATACAGCAAGTAAATGGTGGAACCAGAATTTGAACTAAGGAAATCTGACATTGGAATCTTCACTCTGAAATGCAAAGCTCAGAGGTCTTGTCAAATATTCAAATATTCAAATGGCTTTACATTATTAATACACAGTAAAGATAAATAAAATAGATTCACAGGACCATGGATCCTTTGGTGATATTAACTTAATCATACTTACTGAATACAGTTTTAACTCTGCCATTTAACAACCCTAAAACCCTGAGAAAATCAGTTTCCTCTTTGAGAAATGACAAAGATAATTTCTGGCATATCTATTTCAGAAGGGTATTGTGTACTAGAATAAAGTAAGTATGAAAGTGTTTTTATAAACTGCCAGGTAGAAGGATATAAGTTAGTATTATATTTGTCATTTTCTTTACCTCTAAATATAAATATATAAATAAAAATAAAAACTATGCCACTAGACCCAGACAATTGCAACTTAACCCCAAATTTCTCTTTTTCTTGAGTTTATTTATATTTAGTCATTTCTACACCCAATGTGGGAGTCAAACTCATGACCCCAAGATCAAGAGTTGCATGGTCTACTGACTGAGCCAGCCAGGTACCCCAATCCCAAATTTCTACTGGGGAAAAATGTTTCATTTTGGCTTTAAAAAGTAAATAAGTACATTTAAGCATATATTTAAATTAAACAATCTACTCTTGAACTCTTTAAAGTTTTCTTATTTCATGTCTTTAAACTCAATAAATATATTTATTTAGTTCATTAAATGTATTTGTGTATAATCAAAGCATCTGATTTAGGCTATGTTTTGCTGCTTTAGCAAGGTAGTCTGTCCTACATAGACAAACTTTTTACCAAACTAAAACAAGCTTCCTAAAAATCAAGTATATAACTGATTTTTAGAAATGCATGCTTTTAAATGTAAAAATATAAATTGCCAATAATTAAATTATAATTTTTCACTTGTCCATTTGGCAATGAAGAAAAAGATTTTGTAATATCCCCTAATGGGAAACTATGCAGAAATAGACAATCAATATCTGATGAGGTTATAATTTTTTCCTGCTTTATTTCTATCAATTTTATTTTGACAGTTTCAAATGTAAAGAATAATTACAAGAAGAGTGCAAAGAACTATCATGTACCTTCACCCAGTAAGCCCAGAACTTAGTAAAGTTCTTTGCAGTCAAAGATCCAATCAGGAATTACCATTGCACCCCAAGGTGTGTTACTGTCATTCAAACGGAAACAGTCTATTAGTTTCTCTTTGATTTTTTCCAAATTTGGCAAGTTCATGTATTATGTGTTGGTCATTTTTTAGACTTCCCTTATATTAGTTCTTTGCTGCTGTTGTAAATGACCACAGGCTTAGTGGCTTAAAACGACACAAACTTTTTATTTCTGGAGGTCAGAACCAAATGAGTCTCACTGGACTAAAATCAAAGTGCCAATCTGTTTCTTCCTAGAGGCTCAAGGAGAAATCTGTTCCCTTTTGTTTTTGATCTAGAAGTTACTCTCAATCCTTGACTTGTGTTCCCATTTCTCCATCTTTGAAATCAGCAAACTTGCATGAAGTCTTACACTGCCACCTCTCTGGTTCTTTCTTCTGACTCATTTTTTTCACTTATAAGGACACATATGATTACACTGGTACCACTGAAATAATTCAAGGTAATCTCTCCCTCTCAGGGTCAGTTGATTAACAGACTTAATTCCATTTGTAAACTTAATTCTCCTTTGCCATAGGTCATCAAACATAGCAACGGATTCTGGGTTTAGGATATGGACATCTTTGGGGAGGCCATTATTCTGATTACCATAGCCTCTCATTTTGGGTTTTTCCAATCTTTCTTCAGTTATTTTTAGCAGGAATATCACAGGTGTTCTTTCTTTTCATTACATACCACTGGGTAGCACACAATGTCTACTTATCCCTTTAGTGGTGGTAACATTGATCATTTGATGATAATAGATCAGCCAGGTTTTCTACTGTAATGTTTCTTATTACCATTTTGCAATTAATAATGATTTTTGTGGTGACACTCTTGGAATTATGTACATATTCCATCTCCATCCGGCTTTCATTCCCTACTTTTAGGATCCATTTATGTACCTTGCTTGAATCAATGATCATTCAGATAATTGCAAATGTTGATCTTCAACACCATCATTTCCTCCGTATTTATTATTTGGTTTGCTAAGTAGCACTTTCTCTTCTCCTTACTTATAAATTTGTATCACTGAGTACTTGTACTTTCTTATTTTATTCAGTAGGTTACAATGTACCACTGTCACTATTTTGATACTCTGATGTGTCAGTTTGGCCCATGGGAGCATTTTTAGGCTATCTTTTTAAAAATATTCCTACCACTTCTTGATCACCTTTTTACTTTCTTATAAAACAAGCTTTTTCAGGCTCATTTTACTCTACCTCAGCCCTAGAAGCAACAATTTCTTCAAGGACCTGTTTCCTTAGTTGGAGAGTGATATATGAAAAGCACTTGGAGACTAGGTAAGTTCATTGCTACTGGAGTCTCACCTGTCCCTGGCCATTTCAGTAGAAACAGCCAGAAAATACATGTATGTGTGTACATGCATACACACATCTCCATGTATTTCTACATCTATGCATGTATGTTGATAACCATGAATATATACCAACATTTCCAATTCCACTCTTAAGTTACAGGGTTCACACTACTCCTACCCACTTCCAAATTTTTGCCTCCCTTGGTAGAGTGTGAAAAACTGCTCCAATCACCTCAAGCCTCTTCAATATAGCCAATCTCCCACCCCTGCCAGGCTGCAGCATCCACTTAGGGGCCCCTAGACCGACTTATGCAGATGGATTTTTACATTGGAAGGAAGGAAAAAGGAGAGCAGAAGATGGAGGAAAGCTGCGAATACTGTTAAAAGAAAAGGGAAGGGGAAAAGAAAGGAAGGAACAGTTCTGTTTCTGGGAGAGCAATTTGTGAATATCTACTGATTTTTTTTTTTTTACTTAGAAATAATTTCACACTTAACGAAAAAGTTGCAACTATAACGGTAGTACAAAGAACACATATAAATCCTTTACTAGGTTTACCTTTAACACTTTATCACACTTGCTTTTTCGATCTCTCTCTCATCTTCTCTCTGTTCTCTCTATGGCATGTGTCTGCATACATATGCATCTATGTAAGTACATTTGCATATACATCAGATCTGTGTATACACACTTTTTTTTCCCAAAATCATTTGAAAGTAAGTTTCGTATGCCATATTGTTATGTATATTTTCTTAAAATAAGGGTATTGCCTTGCATAACCCCAGTAGGGTTACTAGTATTAAAATGTAACATGAATACTTTTTGTTGTTGTCTAATGAACTATGTGTATCTCATTTTGTCACTTTATCCAATAATGTCCTTTATAGCATTTTTAAAATTCAATACTCAATTCTATCTAAAATCAGATATTATAACTAATTGTCATGTCTCTTTAGTCTCCTTTTTTTTAAAAATATTTTATTTATTTATTTGACAGACAGAGAGATCACAAGTAGGCAGAGACAGGAAGAGACAGGGGGTAAGCAGGCTCCCTGCTGAGCAGAGAGCCCAATGCAGGGCTTGATCCCAGGACCCCCAAAACCATGACCTAAACCGAAGGTTAAGGTTAAGCAGAGGCTTAACCCGCTGAGCACCCAGGCGCTTTAATCTAGTCTCCTTTAATCTGAAATATTTCCAGAGCCTTTCCTTGTGACATTGACATTTATGAAGAATATAGTTCCTCTAACTTTTTAGTAGAATATATTTATTTTTTTATTAAAATATGTATTTCTTTTGACATAGCTAATTACTTTCTTATAAATTAATTTCATGTGAAAGATATTTCCACATATATATATATATATATATATATATACAATATGTTAAGTGTCAGTTTCAACATTTTATTTTTATTTTTTTTTTGTTTCAACATTTTATAAATAAAATGTCAGAAGCAATCTATATACGTATTGAGAGGAAATTAGTTACACACATGATTATGTGTCTAACCATAAAATTCTACATATTTACTAAAAAACATAATGGTTTGGTATAGAACGATGTGCTTGATTTATCACTACTGAGAAAAAACTAACTTACATAAAGGTGTGATTAGTAATCTCATCACATGTATATCCTACTCAAGAGGCATGTTGGTATTGGTGCTTTTATAAATACTGTGACTGAACTACATTTTGAAGACATTATATTAATACTACTTTGTACAAAAATTATTTGATATCAAACACAAATTTAGAATATATCTAAATTATATTTTAGTGCTAATCCAAATAATTGAAATCTCTCCTATTAAAAAATTTTAGAATTTTTACTTTTCATCAGGTTTCTGACATTAGATATCTATAAGACTTTTAATGACATGTAAAAATATTGTTATAACCTCAAATATTTTATTCAGTATGGGACTTTTGATAGCAAATCTCTTTATATAGTCAGAAAAGCATTATCCACTAGTGCTTTGGAATATATAAGATTATTCATTTAACTGATAATTTTTGAGAATATATCCAGTATAAAGTGAAATACACATTGAAGATAAATGTATATGTATCAAATAACCATCTAAATAATGTGCAGAAGCTACCTTTTGAATCAACTTACAGACATTCAGCAGAAAAAGTCCCATGTGGAAATGCTCTCCATATAATCAACAAGCATGTCAACCCCCACGTTCCCCCCACCCCGATCATGCAATACACAGAAGAATATTGCTGCTAATTGGTATATGTTTTTCTTCTGGAAGTGAAAATTCTAACCTTTTACTTGACAGATGTTTGGGTAAAATGCCATGTAACATTTTGAGAGCTTATCTGTGCTCTTTAGAGTTCTGTTTGTGCTGCCACACAGTCAGGAGCAAACAAATGAAAAAGTAAACAAAAGTAAAAATATGACCTAGTTAGGTATTTTCAGATAAATATATAAATCAAAAGCAAGTTAATTTCAAATAGGTAAAATACGTAATAGATTAATCAAATAAAATATCAACCTAGAAAGCACATCTCTAAACGTCTGGAATATTTGAGAGCAAATAACCTATATGAGAGCATATAGGATGGTCAAGAGATTAATAATTATAAATAAGTGAAATTATGTATTTTTTTATAGATCTTTTGCAATTTTTTAAATTAATTTTTTATTTTTTATAAACATATGTTTTTATCCCCAGGGGTACAGGTCTGTGAATCACCAGGTTTACACACTTCACAGCACTCACCAAAGCACATACCCTCCCCAATGTCCATAATCCCACCCCCTTCTCCCAAACCCCCTCCCCCCAGCAACCCTCAGTTTGTTTTGTGAGATTAAAAGTCACTTATGGTTTGTCTCCCTCCCAATCCCATCTTGTTTCATTTATTCTTCCCCTACCCACTTAAGCCCCCATGTTGCATCACCACTTCCTCATATCAGGGAGATTTTTAGAACAAATTTATAATTCTTAAAATTTTGTTATACTCATTTTTATCACAATTTAGCTACAAGATGGACTAATACTATAGTAATATGGCAACAATTTTTTTAGAGGCAGCAGAATCTTTCCCAAATGTCCGCTAGTACCTACAAATTTGGGAGAGAAGAACACCAAATACTTTATTAGTATTTTTGAGATGATAAAATTTAGTTACTGGGAGGTTAACCTACTTGCCTACTGGACCAGATGAAACCAGAGTCTGCCAATAACATTTTCAACATTATTAATGAGATATCCTACCTTGAACAGACCACCCCTACCCCACATCATGACTGACATAAAATTTTAGGTTAATTAAGACTGCTAATGATCCTACGTACTCTATTTTGTACAAGAATTGTATTTATATATGCTCTGTTGAATAAATGTATTTAATGCTTTTGTTGAACATACTAAGTCCACATAAACCAATTAGCTTTGTTCTTGAGTCATAAATATCTTAAACCCATCAGAATGAATGATCAATGTATTAATTGGACAGACATGAAGACAACTATAAGTTTCAAAGAATTAATCCACACTTTTATAAGAAAAACAGTATTTTATTAATATGGAGCTAATCTAATTGAATCACTATCAGATATTAGACTTGACATATATAGCAATATTGAAACATAACAATTTTATATACCTTATCTAAAGAGTATAATCACATAAATTAAAGTGGGAAGTACTACTAAATCTTTTCCTTTTGAAACATTATGTTAAGGTGTATCAAGTCTGACTGGTCCTTATTTCATTTACCTATAAATTAATTTCTCTCATTAGCATTGTTTGGTTTCCCAACAATACACTAAAATAAAAAAGAATATTAGTTATGGACGTATACCAAGGATACTGTTATTCTACTTGAGGAATAAATTATTTACAATTAATGTAACAATGAAAAACAAGAGAAAGTAGTTATAAGCAATAAGTTGTTCCTTGTGTAACTCTAGCATTTTAGAAAGCTGAGTGAGCTCTATGATAAAAGGACTTGCCTGGTGGGAAGAAGGACAAAAGCAAACATGGAAATTAATATTGTTTATATGAGAGATAGTGAAGTGATTGAAATTAAACTGGTAATGAGAGGAAATGGTACTATTAGTTTATGTATTTTAACATAGATTATTATGTTTATAATTTATATTATACATTTATATATCATTATAAATGTATAATATAAATTATAATATAATATTATATTTAGATATAATATTATATAGCATTAATATAAATTTATAGAATTGAGAAGTCACCCTCTTATTTTCTTCCCTCTTATTTTCTCTTTTCTAAGTTCTGTTATTTATTATTGTGTTCTGTTAATGAATATCTAACACGTGTCATTGTGTTTATTTTTCTCTGATTTTGTTGATCTCCTCATTAGCCTCTTCCTCTGAGTTACAGGAAAATAGCTGAACCTTTTCATATAATTTCCCAAAGCCTATGTTTTTGGCTTCTTCTCTCTAGAGTACATGATATTTACATTTTCCCAGGTCTTTTCCTCTTTTTCTCAGAAAAGTGGCTATGGGGAGCTATAACTTGAGAAGTTCCCTTCAATCAAGTCCAATCTCCACTGTATGTATAAAACACCTTCAGTTATTCAAACATGTCATTACTGCCCTTTCCACAATGATGAATGATTTTCTATATTTTTGCTTTATTTTTCTAAGATATTTTCAATGGCAGTTTAACAAGGTTTGAGGCAAGGGAGGAATTAGTGACATCTACATGTCACTAATTCACTTGGAAACCAGGACAAGATTTTAGACCTTCATTAATCATAAATATTTCTTTTTCTTTTTTAATACATAGACATATTTAAAACCAAGTACTTCAGTTTTCTTTCCTTAAATGTTTTTATTCTTAATAGAAACTACTTGGAGTGATACCCTAAGTTACTCACAGTGCTCGAGATTTCTATAATCAGGAATCCATGGGGCATAAGGAATTCCATGGGTTGCTTCTTCACAAATCTTCCCTTAAAAATATGTAATGTTTTAAATCTATGTTTATAAATACAAATATATTGAAAATAAACTCCAAAGCATTCAGCAGATTCTTGGAAGTGTCTATGACTCAAGAATCTAGCTACCATGAGGCACCTGTGTGGCTCAGCTGATTGAGCATCCAGCTCTTGATTTTAGCTCAGGTCACAATCTCAGGGTCAAGGGATAGAGCCCAGTGGCAGCCTCCTAGCTCAGCACAGAGTCTGCTTGAGATTCTCTCTCCCTCAACCCCTGCCCTCACTCTCTCCACTGCCCCAAATATATATATATATATATATATATATATATATATATATATATATATATGTATTTTTTTAAAGAGTCTAGCTATGACTTTTAGAATATTGTTCATTTATACTTGTTGAAATGGATTAAGTCATAAAATAAAATTCTAAATCCTCACCATTTTTATGTCCCTCTCTGATTATTCTTGACTGCTGATATCAGCTGTGCCTGCTACCTCTAACCAGGCAGAATTATATGTCCATTGTTCATTAGTGAGAGTGAGAAAGATCTGTAATCTCAATAGACTCGTTGCTACCAAACCCAAAGGGTAAAAGTGGAAGGGCTCCCCCGCTGAACAATCTTTTCCTTTCCTGCTGGTTTGTAAGATTCACTTGTATCACAATAGTTATGGTCAATTAAGCTTCCACTGCAAATGAAGCATCTGATCATAGTAAAGGAAGCTTCCACTTTTAAAAAATGGATCTTTTAACTATTAAAATATATCTCATACAGTGCAGTGCATCACACAAACTCATCTTGCCTCTCTTAAAAATTTAGTGTCAGCAGAGCAAACTACTTATTGATAATTTTCCAAAACAGTTACTTCAGTGTTTGTACCTGAGTCTGCTAATCAAGTATATACAATTCCTACGAGTGTTCATGCAAATATTTATACAGACTGAATTTATAGATCACCATCAAATTTATTGGATAGGCATTCTGTAGCATTCAGCAGATTCTTGAAAGGATCCTTGTCACAAAATGTTTTAATTACACTATTTGCTATTAATAGACCTTCAGAATATTATTAATTTATATCTATATAAATGACTGAGCAGACTGCAAATTACAAAAGCTTTCTATTTAGGCTTTCCTCTGATTCCTGTGCCCCACTCAAATGATACAGAAGAGGAAAATGGGACATCTCTACTCATCTAATGATTGCAGCCTATGTATTTTGGGATTTATTTGTGTTTTTCTAAGACGAGCTGACTGATATCCTTCTACCTATTTATTGATTTATTTATTTTCAAAATTTATTTATTTATTTATTTATTTATTTATTTGAGAGAGAGGACAGGAGCAGGAGGGGCAGAGGGAGAGGGAGAAAGTATCTCAAGCAGACTTGGCGCTGAGCAGGGCTCCATCCCAGGACCCTGAGATCATGACCTGAGCTAAAACCAAGAGTTGGATGCTTAACTGTGCCATCCCAAAGCTGTCCAACATTTAAGTAAGTATTCAAGAATCTACATTTTTTGAGTTTTCATAGTATATTTGTTGTTGTCACATAACAAATTTATACTCCAATAACTAGTTTTTTTGTGTCAATAAAGCTATCTCACTCATTTACTACCAAAGTTGGACTTAAGTTCTTCAGTGTTTAAAATATTATAAATCATTCTATTTCTTTTAGTACTGGCAACTTGTAAATGACCATGCCCTTTTTCTGCATATCTGGTTCTTCTCTTTTTGAGAAACAGATGACACTGACTCAGAACCCTGTGGGCCCTCTAAGAATCCAAGGTTAGAAATGAGGTTTCATAGCTCCACAAATCAATCCAGCCATGGTAATTTTAAGGATGATTTAGTCCAGTGATTTAACATTTAACGTGACTTTTAAAATATCATTTGAGTAAGAACAGAAATAATTTTATCAGGTATGCACTTGTTTATTTATGTTGTGGGATAGGGGAGACTAAAGAAAGGTTCTTTACCTAAAACAAAAGCCTGAGGCTTCCAGAGTGACTGTCAATAGCTGTTTAATAGTGCTTGGTTTTCAACTGAACTGCTCCAAATTTTTAAAGATAAGAGGAAATAATATGCTTAACTCACTGAAAAGAGGAATTTACATAAGTAGAACATAATTATCCAAGTAAGACCTTGTCGCTGAGACTTGGGAGGGTTAATGATTATGATGATAATTAAAATGCAGAGGATTTGTAGAGCACTTATTTGCTTTCTGAAGAGCCCAGTGTACTTCCTGTATATTCTTCTCATACTTCTCTATGTGATAGCTATATAACAGGACATTTAAATATCTCAGAATAATAGACAGAAATGTGTGACCTGTTATACCAATAAGTGATTATAAGCTTTTGGGTTTTGCCTCACCTGAAAGGCAGGACCTCCAGTGACAAAGCTTTTTGAAACATTTCAGGTCATCACAGTAAAACTGACTCTGAGGAAAGAGTGCCACCTACTGAATCAAGTTGTCCAGGTTCCCACCAAGGGCTGGCCTTGCAGCTTTAGAATTGTCCTAACTTGCTTCCCTGTAGGAAACAATGGGATTGCTGCACCATACATGAAATACTAATTATCTATGCTTCTCGCTTAAGCCGTTTTATTTTAACCATCCAGCAGTCACATATATGAATTAACTATTTCATTCATAAACTTTTTATTTCTTTTAAAAAGTTGTATACGAGTATTGAACAAGTCTAACTTTCTTAATGAAGGAAAATTTCAAAACAAATGCCTCAATGTCGCTCTTTATGGCCGAAATGACCACAAGGGGGAGCCAGCATGTAACTTCTCATGGGGCGGAGCATTGAGGTTTCATAATTAATTGAACCTTTTTATTTCTGGCTAAGTCAGGAGAGGACATGAGTATGACATTTGAAATTTATGAAGCTCCGGATAGGTTTTCTCAGAATTACATTTTGCACAATGTAATCCAACTCCCAGTTTTAATTATATGCTAACTAATACATTAGATGTAACATTTTCTTATCTGATGATTCTTGTTTCTTTGCGGCCTCTCAAGTAAGTATTCGACACACAACTTCACACACAATTTATTTACACTACACCAAATAACCTTAAATTGTCGAATTTAAATATAAAAATTTTAAAGTAACTGAAATTTGTCTCAATACTTAAAAATAAACGTCCTGAAATATATCACTGATCAAAATTTGATCATTTGTGACTAATGTATGACTATGTCCTTTTGACTAACATATTTAGAAATATACGTAAAATAAAAAATATGAACACCAGTTGGAAATTTAGTTCATTTCTTGTGTGAGTTTTAAATTAATAGAACTTGTATGTTTTTGTAGGGTTAACCCTGTAACTTTATTTTTGACTTTTTCTAGGAATGCACTTTTTTTGTGTGGGAAGAAGTCACAAGTATACATATAGTATTTCATAACAGCTTATACATATAATAAAAAAGAAATAAATATTTTATTTCCTTATAAATATTTTTCTAATAGCAAGATTTTGTAGTGATTGTCCTATTAGTAGCATAGATTTGTCAATTGTTAAAAGAGACAGCTTTGGTTAAAAGTCAGCAAATGGCCAAGAACTGTGTGTTAGAGGTGAGCCACAAGTATCTCTAAAGACAATGGAAACTAAGAGAACTCGTTGTGAATGAAATACTATTACTTATTTTAGGATTTAGGTGATAGGGAAACTTTTCATACTTACATCTAAAATAGTTAACTGTTAAAATTATTTTTGAAAAAAATTATTTTTGAAGATTTTCTATTAACAAATAAAAATAGATGAAAGCAGGTAGTGAAATAATGGTAAGAAGGTTAGAAAAGTAAACAGTAGAGAGGGAATCTTTATTCACCTAAACAGTGGTTATGTTGAAAATAGCAGCACCAAAATTTCTTCTAAGTACTGTATTGAACTCAAGAATACAGCAAACAGGACAAGTTTTTGAAGAATGTTATAAGTGCTGCCTTTATGGCTGCAAGCATAAATTCTTGGAACTACAAATACAACTAGTACATAGTGAAATACAGACAGTCTCAAAGACATAATTAAATAACTTAAATAACATGAGATTTCATTAAAAAGCATCTTTAAGATTATGTATGAATAATGTTAACTAAGTTACTGATTTAATGCAGAATTATTAGTCAATCTTTCTTAGTGTATAAAATAGGCCATAATGCTTCTGTCAGTAGCTATTCTAACATAACATTCAATTTATTTTAAAACTTAATTGGACTATCATATCTTATTAATTAAATAATTTTATGCTATATTTATATTAATTAAATAATTTTATAATTATTGATTACATGGTCTTATATTTATATTTTATAATTATATTAATTATATAAGTTCCTTTTCTCAATAAGTGTGCATACATATTGTATTTTGATTAAATCAATGATTTCTTTGAATGTTCAATATATGTTTAATGAAGAAGTAATAATACAGTTTTGGTTTAAGGTTGAGACTACCATCTGTATTCATAAATCATGATTATCAACCAGTCTCCTCTAGAGAAATGTGAGACTGTAGGTAGTTAGTTATGCATAACACTGTATTTTTCTAGATTCCTCATCCAGCTCTCATATGCCATAGCCTACTATGGTATAGAATATAATAAAATCTTTGAACTATTTAATCACACGTATATCAATTCTTTAAATGAACTTAATATTTTAAGCATACTTAAAAATAAATTACCTAATAACTATATATCAAACAAAATATTTTGGAAGAAGAAATAGAACTTATGAGATGTTAAAAAATTAGTAGTGATTATAGTTTTAAAAAGTGTGTCTTGTTAAGGGGAAGCAAAAGAATTGAAAATACAGTTGATTCCATTTCCTTTAAAAATAAAATAGGGATGAAGCATAAGGATAAAAATTAGTTAGTTTGGGTACCTGTCAGTGTTTAATAACAGAACTCAGCACTACAACTTAAATAAAATATAAGTACATATCTGATATAGTTCCGTTTTGCTGCCTTTTGCAGATGCCCTGTGGCATGGTATTCTCTTTCTATACACTAGGGGGAAGTGTAACATAATTACTCTGGAAAGGGTGGTGGGCAAATTCTCTATGAGGATGTATTATCACTGGTCTCTTCCCAGGCACTGTGTTTTCCCCCTCATTTGTGTAACAGCACACTTATTCAGGGCTAATCAATAAGCCATGTTCACCTTTCCTTGAATTTTTTTCCTTCTGTTATTGTAAACCAAATAAAGATATTTTATGACTTTCCCTGAATAAGTATATAATGCAAAAAAAGCCATAGGTTTCTCATATTTAAAAAAAGTAATGATTAATAAAGGAGTGTGTAATTGCTACTCTTTATTTAAGTTAGCGGTTGCTTTTAAAGCATTAAAGCCTCAGCTTCCAAGGTACACGTATGGGTACAGAGATACCAGGCCAAAGAATATACAAAGGTGAGGTTTTACAAAGCAGCATGTTTAGGCACTCACTCAGCAAAACAACCCAGGTTTCTACAAAGCTCTAGCTTCTGTGTTTATCAAAGATATGTGCACAAACTACCTATTTAGAAAATACAAAAACATTTTAGGATTTGAAGGTCTGGCTATAAAGAGCTCCTCTTTGAATTTTTAAATTGTTAAAGATATCTCTTAAGAGAGTGGTGAATTTTGGATTCCCATCAGACTGTAAACTCAGACTACAAGTTATCTCATTGAATCCTCCAGGAAATAAATAGCTCCTCTACTTGAATCTTTAAGCAATTATCCCAACAACAATCATCAGAACTTTCTGTAATTGGTCTGGATTTGATTTTCTTTGAATCCTGAATGATTCATGTAACAGACTTGTACGTTAGTCATTCACAATTTATAAATGGCAACTTAACTTTAGTATTTATGAATTGCGATCAATACTCTAGCAATCAAAACACTCACCTTTTCTATTTCAATACTTCAATTTTCTTTTTCCTTCTTAACTCTTTCCTAGAACCGCAGGATCGGGAGCAAACCAGTCTTCACTTGTGGATGTTTGTGATATTAGTTTGGGGAAAAAGGAATCTCTGAGATTAGAAACTGAAGTTGACAATGTAAATGAAGCAGGAGCCTGTGTGTGTGTGTGTGTGTGTGTGTGTGTGTGTGTGTGTGTGTGTGTGTGTGTGTTGGGGGGGTGAAAGAGAGAGAGAAAGGTGGTAGTAGTGGTGGTGGTGGTGTTACTTAGAAAACAGGAATCTTAACAGATGTCCCACTGATCTGCCTTTCACTTTCCGCTCAGCTTTTGTGCAGAGGAGCTTTGGCAAATGTGATTATCTACACTTACTTGGTTGAGATCAAATGGTTCAGATAGCCAGATAGAACTTCAATAACAAGAGCGAGTAACAAAACCTGAAAACGTGTGTGTGTGTGTGTGTGTGTGTGTGCGCGCGCGCGCGCGCACATACTTTGTGGGGTGTCCGCTTTACCTTCAATCTGGACTGAGCTGAGGGTGACTGAGAAGGGTAGAGTCCTAAGCATTACTTAGCCAGATTTCAGCTTTAACAAACTACAAAGATTGAATCGACAGTGAGCCTTTCCCGGTAAAGGAGAGGACTTTTCCCCTCGGGAGACACGGCCTCTCTTTCACTGGGCTTCTGCTTTTCTTCTGAAACACTTTCATAATCAAGTGACTTTCCTTGCATGGGTGCCTGGGGACAGCTGATTTTTCTCCGAGGATAAAGAAAGTTACATATTGATTGCTGTTGCTCGGGGTATGTTTGCACCAGCTCCGGCTGAAGCGGGCGCGCGAGCGCCCTCGCATTCACATGCACTCGCTGAAATACACATTACATCCCCCCAGAAACACACACACACACACACACACACACACACACACACATATACACTCTCTCTCTCTCTCTCTCTCTCTCCACGCGCGCGAATACACACACACACACACACACACACACACACACATCCCTCTGCACCACATTCAGACAGATCCACAGCAGCCAGAAGATCTGCTCTTCTCTTGTTTGGTGCCTGTGTGTGTGTGTGTGTGTGTGTGTGTGTGTGTGTACAGAACCCATCGGGAAGACCGCAGCTACCTTATTCTGCAAGCACGCTGCGATTCAGGTTCCTGTATACATGGAGAAAAAAATAATAATAAATCGCTATCAAACTTTTTTTTTCCTTTTCATTCTCCTTTTTCTGGAGGGAGACGGTGGAGAAGCTTCTCCCATTAGTTAAAGACTCGGGAGACCCGGCGACAAGGCCCTAGGCGCCGCCGTCAAGGCGGAGCGCGGGCCTTCGCTAGCCGAGCTGGTCTCCCATCTAACTGATCTAATCAATGACTCTGAAGAGCTGGGGCTCCTGGCTCCGCCCCCGCCAGTCTCTTTGCCGCCTCCTATTGGATGTGGGCCGGGGAGGCAGGGCCTTGTTCCTCACTCGGATTGGCTGGCAGGGAATCAGTATCAATGTTTAAGCGGCGGCGTGAGGTGAATAGAGTCAGTCAGCAAGAGGCGCTGGGGAGAGAGCTGGGACTGCGAGCCCGGCGGATGCGGCAACGGCGGAGGGCGGCTGGGGAGACGCTACTCCAACTGTTGAATTTTCACCTTTCATTTCCTCCGATGCTTTGCTTGCGGAGATGGATTTATTTGCTTTGAAATCCGCACGTCTTTCGCAGGCTATGAGCTGATCCTGACAGGCACCAGATTAAAAGCGACCACCCGTGACAGAAAAGGAGGAAAAAAAAAAAAAAAAAAACCTCCACAACGGACTGCACAATTAACTATGCACACCGGTGCTGGACTTTGTGAATAGAGAACATTGAGAGGAAAATCATGAACTATGATGCGGGGCTAAGCTGTGAACAGTCACTGGAATCCTGATTTTTTTTTTCTTTTTCTTTTCTTTTTTTTTTTTTTTCAAGACTCTGAAAGATTTGGGGGTTCCTCACGCCTCGTCAAAAGGAAAGGTGTTTTTTTTTTTTTCTTAAACAAATAAATTAAAAAATAAATACACCTAGCAAAACAGACGCCTTGTTTTCCAGACCCTCGGACCCCGGCAGAAAGAGGTAGAGTAAAAGTGCTGCTGGATTCAGCTACACCTTCTTCCCACCCTCCCTTTCCTCTCGCTTTTTCTTTTCCTCCAAGACATGAATCTGGCTTTTCTTTCTATAGAGTGAGTCAGAGAGAAAGCGTTAGGAAGAAGCCGCAACTAATGTCTGTGAAGGGAGGACCATGAGGCGAGAGTGAATTCGATTCGTTCCACTGCTTCTGACTCATCGGGCAGATCGGAACACCTGCATTTCTGGATGTGTCATTCCCGTATGTCGAGGCGCCTCGAGAACCCGAAATAATGTGTAGACAGACCTGTGCCTAACATCCCCTCGGAGGTCGCTCTCGGGGGTGGGGTGGGCGCCCCTGGCTGGACCGCCGCGGCCGCAGCTCCTCACCCCTGCCCTCGAGTCGCCCAGAGAGACTGTGTGAGAACGAGACTGCAGAATGCATCACGCCAAACCTTGATGTGTTTCTTTCATCCAGCCCACTCCTACTATTAAAAAAAAAAAAAAAAAAAAAAAAAAAAATTGACGGGAGGGGGGGAGGGAAACAAACAAAAAAACCCGCACTTTATTCGCTTCAGATATTCACCACTTTTATTCCTCGCCAAGGTTTTCCTTTCTAGATGAAGAGGACTGGGAGGCAGGGCCATTGGAAGGAGATGCTGAATAGAAAGAAAAGAGAGGCACTTGACAGCCCAGCCCTGTGAATGCAGAGACTGTTTCCCTTCTAGCGAGAGACAGGGAGAGTGTGTGTGCGAGGACGGGGAGGGTGGCTCCCCCTTCCTTTTTATCCCGCCTCCCCTCCCCCCTTTAGATCTGCACATCCAACCATGAGTTGCCTGTTGATTTCCTTTCGCCTGGGAAGAAAAGCAAACTGGAATTAAACTGCATCGAGAGAAGTCCTTGCTCTCGCGGAGAGAAGGGGATGGTAGCGGCGGCTACTGGCTTGGCACAGAGAAATCACACAGAGTGTGTGTTCTACGAACAGAGGCGGAGAGAGCTATATACGCCCCCCCCCCTCCCCAATAGACTCACGCCGCAAACGCTGATCTGGCTGTGGCTTTCCTGACTTCGGGGGAGAGCCTTTTCCGAGGAAGAGAGGGAGGAGCCTGGTGGAGGGAGGAAACTACAAATCGGGACACTAGTTCTTTGCGCTGCATTTCCTCCCCTCCCTTTGACTGCTCGGAAAGGAGAGAGAGGAAAAAAAAAAATACGCTTGGCTAGGAGATGCAGTCCGCGGCCGCCTCTGCCTCAGCCAGCAATGCAAGATTAGATCTCTAAATGCAGCAAAACACTGCCTGAAAACCGAACAGCCCGCGAAGCCAGCAGACATTTCACCGGGCTCCGGCGAAGCTTCAAAATATATCGGATTCTCTCTCCGCTGCTCCTCGTCCCCATCAATTTCATCACAGGAGACGGGAAACAAGTAAGGATTCCACTTTCCCATCTGCCTCAAGACACACCTCCCCGCTCCCTCCCCCACCCGATGTGAAGAGTATTCCGGTGGCTACCGCGGGAGTGGATTTGCAGCGCCCTAGCGGGAGCCAGGAAAATCTACCGATTCTTCACCACCCGCTTCTAGACGCGATTTCCATCTTATCGCTGGCCTCATCGCTCAACTTTGAGTCGCCCCTAGTCCCGGCGGAAGAGACAAAGCCCCGGGCTCGCCCCCAGCCGCAGGGAGCCGCCGCCTTGCTCCGTGCCCCTGCAGCTTCGCTGCGCCGCCGCTTCTCGCCCAGTGCGGATGCTGTAGATCAACAGGTTCGGGGAACTTGAGCGGAATAAGGAGACCGCCGGGTGCCGCAGCCCAGGAGCCGAGGGAAGGAAGAACCCACAGACTTGTGGCTCGTGTCGCGCGCGCACGCTGCGCCCGAGCCCCAGGCTGGCGCGCTCCCACTCGCTCGCCCCTCCAGTCCGGCTGCTCCTGCCCCCACCCCACCGGTCTGGGATGTACCTTTCCATCTGTTGCTGTTTCCTCCTATGGGCCCCTGCCCTGACCCTCAAAAACCTCAACTACTCGGTGCCGGAGGAACAAGGGGCCGGCACGGTGATCGGCAACATCGGCAAGGATGCTCGACTGCAGCCGGGGCTTCCGCCCGCAGAGCGCGGCGGCGGTGGCGGCGGCGGGCGAAGCAAGTCGGGTAGCTACCGGGTGCTGGAGAACTCAGCGCCACACCTGCTGGACGTGGACGCGGACAGCGGGCTCCTCTACACCAAGCAGCGCATCGACCGTGAGTCCCTGTGCCGCCACAACGCCAAGTGCCAGCTGTCCCTCGAGGTGTTCGCCAACGACAAGGAAATCTGCATGATCAAGGTGGAGATCCAGGACATCAACGACAATGCCCCCTCCTTCCCCTCGGACCAGATTGAGATGGACATCTCGGAGAACGCAGCGCCTGGCACCCGCTTCCCTCTCACCAGTGCACATGACCCGGACGCCGGCGAGAATGGGCTCCGCACCTATCTGCTGACGCGCGACGACCACGGGCTCTTCGCTCTGGACGTCAAGTCCCGCGGCGACGGCACCAAGTTCCCAGAGCTGGTAATCCAGAAGGCGCTGGACCGCGAGCAGCAGAACCACCACACGCTTGTACTGACCGCCCTAGACGGCGGCGAGCCGCCGCGATCCGCCACTGTGCAAATCAACGTGAAGGTGATAGACTCTAACGACAACAGCCCGGTCTTCGAGGCGCCCTCCTACCTGGTGGAGCTGCCAGAGAATGCCCCACTGGGCACCGTGGTCATTGATCTGAACGCCACCGACGCCGACGAGGGTCCCAATGGTGAAGTACTCTATTCCTTCAGCAGCTATGTGCCTGACCGCGTACGGGAGCTCTTCTCCATCGACCCCAAGACCGGCCTGATTCGTGTCAAGGGCAACCTGGACTATGAGGAGAATGGGATGCTGGAGATCGACGTACAGGCCCGAGACTTGGGGCCCAACCCCATCCCGGCCCACTGCAAGGTCACTGTCAAGCTCATCGACCGCAACGACAACGCGCCGTCCATCGGTTTCGTCTCCGTGCGCCAGGGGGCGCTGAGCGAGGCCGCCCCGCCCGGCACCGTCATAGCCCTAGTGCGGGTCACTGACCGGGACTCGGGCAAGAACGGGCAGCTGCAATGCAGGGTGCTGGGCGGAGGGGGGACCGGCGGCGGCGGCGGCCTGGGCGGTCCCGGAGGTTCTGTGCCTTTCAAGCTTGAGGAGAACTATGACAACTTCTACACGGTGGTGACTGACCGCCCGCTGGACCGCGAGACCCAGGACGAGTACAACGTGACAATCGTGGCTCGGGACGGGGGCTCGCCTCCTCTCAACTCCACCAAGTCGTTCGCTGTCAAGATTCTGGACGAGAACGACAACCCTCCTCGTTTCACCAAGGGACTCTATGTGCTGCAGGTGCACGAAAACAACATCCCAGGAGAGTATCTGGGCTCCGTGCTTGCCCAGGATCCCGACCTGGGCCAAAACGGCACAGTGTCCTACTCCATCCTGCCCTCGCACATCGGCGACGTGTCCATCTACACCTATGTGTCTGTGAACCCCACCAACGGGGCCATCTACGCCCTGCGCTCCTTTAACTACGAGCAGACCAAGGCTTTCGAGTTCAAGGTGCTTGCTAAGGACTCGGGGGCGCCCGCGCACTTGGAAAGCAACGCGACTGTGAGGGTGACAGTGCTAGACGTGAATGACAACGCGCCGGTGATCGTGCTGCCCACGCTGCAGAACGACACAGCCGAGCTGCAGGTCCCGCGCAACGCTGGCCTGGGCTACCTGGTGAGCACCGTACGCGCCCTAGACAGTGACTTCGGCGAGAGTGGGCGCCTCACCTACGAGATCGTAGACGGAAACGACGACCACCTGTTTGAAATCGATCCCTCCAGCGGCGAGATCCGCACGCTGCACCCCTTCTGGGAGGACGTGACGCCAGTGGTGGAGCTGGTAGTGAAGGTGACAGACCACGGGAAGCCCACCCTGTCGGCGGTGGCCAAGCTCATCATCCGCTCGGTGAGCGGCTCCTTGCCCGAAGGCGTTCCCCGGGTAAACGGCGAGCAGCACCACTGGGACATGTCGCTGCCGCTCATCGTGACTCTAAGCACTATCTCCATCATTCTCCTAGCGGCCATGATCACCATTGCCGTCAAGTGCAAGCGCGAGAACAAGGAGATTCGCACTTACAACTGCCGCATCGCCGAGTACAGCCACCCGCAGCTGGGCGGGGGCAAGGGCAAGAAGAAAAAGATCAACAAAAACGATATTATGCTGGTGCAGAGCGAGGTGGAAGAGAGGAACGCCATGAACGTCATGAATGTGGTGAGCAGCCCCTCCCTGGCCACCTCCCCTATGTACTTCGACTACCAGACCCGCCTGCCCCTTAGCTCGCCCCGGTCAGAGGTGATGTATCTCAAACCGGCCTCCAACAACCTGACTGTTCCTCAGGGGCACGCGGGCTGCCACACGAGCTTCACCGGACAAGGGACTAATGCGAGCGAGACCCCTGCCACTCGGATGTCCATAATTCAGGTAAGAGACTTTTAGCCTAACTGGGACTTGACTTTATTGCTGGTTTTTGGAGCTGTCCTGAAACCTTTGGAGCAGGACAAAGCCACACTGCCAGCAGCAGTGAGTGGGAAACATTTTTAAGTGGAAATGGTTTACACTTTTGCCACCACGTGTACAACATATTCGATACATAACCCCTCCCATGTAAATAGTCTAAAATCTAGAAGGTGGCAATGTCTTACTTTTGTTGCATTTTAAAGTTTATTTTTGTAGGCTTTAAATGTTAGCAGTGTTCACTATTTGGAGTTTATTTTACATTAGTTTTATTCATGGGTCTACATTTCTCTCCATAACAAAGGATTCCCAGAGTAGGAAAGAAAACATTTTAGTTAAATTTGCTTTTTAATTCTGTTTAAAAAACCTGATGCCAAAAAGGAAAGAAATGTATACTCAAATACTCAGAAGTTAACTTTTTCAAGAACAAAAACAGCAACTAGTCAGAATTCCAGAGCCTGAATCTAAGTTTTCAGTCCTCCACCAGAAAAGTAAGTTTTATGTTTTAAAAAGCGTTTTAAAGAATATGAATCTGATTTATTCTTTACAGCAGAAACTGCAGCATGATGTCTTAGCATAGTTTAAACTTTTAATATGTGAATTATGCTCTGAAGCTCTTTGAAAAGTTTGAATGAATGTGGGCTCTGGATAATGACCATTACCTAAGAAAAGTTTATATTTATTTTGTCCCGATCTGTTTCTTGGAGTCATTGAGGAAAGAAAAGAGTGCACCAGAAGGTCACAGACTCACTTTATATGGTTGAAAACAGGAGGCAAAGTTGGCAGTAAAGGCACTTGATGCACCAAAAAGAATTTCAGGATGCATTTAGTTTGTATACTGTGTATTTTCAGTATGTCTACGTGGTATTTAATATATTTTAGATAGTATAATGCAAAGTTACTGATATATTTAAAAAAAAAAATCCTAGATGACTGACCCATCATGGACATAGATTCTAACAATAGCTGGTGACTGTACTTTGTGTAGTCACTCCCTAGCTTCTTTTATCCACTATTAAGTTGTGTCACATAAAAACTTAATTCTTGCTTATTATTAATGCATGTTGCTACAAATTACTCCGGATGAGCACTACTTGAAATTCAAAATTGAGTTTAACTAAAAGTGACACTTTGGGAGGAAGATTAGTTTGGGGCAAATGAAGATAATTGGTTCATAATTTTATGCTTTGAAAAGCAAATACCTTTTAATGACACTTGACTCAGTAATGTTTTTATTATTAAAATGAACAGTAAAATTTCATAACCTTATCCTTTCTAACATAAGGATAGCAAATGCTAAAAAGTTAGTAAAACGTATTTTCTTATAATAGTATAATGTCCTTGTAAAACAGAGTCTTCTACTTGATGCTACTGAATACTTAAGTATCGATTGTAATACTAAATCCCACTTTTAATGGTGTCTACTGTATACCAGTAATCATGATTTTTTTGATGTCTATAAAAGACTGAGCAAGAAATATATCCCTTGAAAAATATTGTGGTTTCTATGAAAGTCTTTCTGTGACTGCATACTGGAATTTATGATAATCTCTTTAGGGAGGTATGTTGAAGTATGTATTTATAGATCTTTAGCAGTCATTTTATATATATGCATATGTTAAATACCTTCTTTCTATTTTCACCATCGACAGTTACAAATATATCACGAGTTAATGTTTAATCTTCCATTTCAAGTGCTTTCAGTTGAATTCTTATTTAGGTTCCAGTAAGAATGAAGTTGGTACAGTAGTAGAATGTCAGCAAGCCTGGTTCCTCAGCCAGATTAGTGAGGAACAAATTTGAACGGAAGTACCCAGAAAGGTTTCAAGGGACAGGGTGCCTATATTATATTTACACCATGCTTTAAGCTCTTCATTGCTTGAGGAACGGATGATGGTGTTGGAGATGATGGTGATGATGATGATAATGATGATGATGATGATGATGATTCCTCTCAGCAGTGAAACCTAAGCCAAAGCGAATCTTACACGTGCAGGGAAAGAGACAGAAAATTTTAAAAGAAAACAAGACAAACTTCCTTGTCATTCCCTTTCTTCTAGAATCTTAATCCATGCCATTAAAAACACAGAAAAACTTTCAGTTTTAAGTTCTTGAAATTTTTTCCAAGGTGACTCAAGTTGCATATTGTTCCTGCCCTAGAAATAGCCTTGATTTAAACGATCAAAACGGGCACTCCTCTTCCTCTTCTTTATTTTTTTTTTCCTACTGAGTTTTTGCAGTCTTATAAAGAATGCTTTGTAAATTCCTAATACGTTAATTTCCTCTTAAATATATATCAGGTTCTTCTCAGTACCCATTGTTGAGAACAGAATAAATTAACTATAGTGACCCTCCTCTCCTCTTTCTCTTTAAACTAGCATGCTGCAAACACTTTGTGCTGAAGTGACATGCTTAAATTCAAGTGCCCAGGTATCCATAACCTTGTTTTGAAGTGCATGTATTAGTGTGTATATTTAACACAGCCTGCTAAGGAAACACACTACTAATCTCACTTGTACTTCTGAAAGTAGTATTTTAATCCATGGAGTGCACTTGGACTAGCACCTACTAAGTCTGCTTTAGCTTTATTTTCCAGCATGTTTGTGCTGTTTAGAAGGTGCACAGTGTATTTCTATTGATGGAGTGAAACATATTTCGTCATTGTTTTGATATACACTGGTATGAAATTTAAGAATTTCAGGATGTAGAAAACTCATATTGCAGCTTAAATTAAGATTTTTTTTAAAGTATCAAATGATATTGTGTGAGTCACAGGGTCTAAATTTTAAGGTTAAAATCTAGTTTCTTGAGCATAAGAGTATTTTTATTAAGTGAATTCAGAATAATCATGTAAGCTGGTTACACATGTAATCAGTATGTAGAAATAGTGGTTTGTGAGAAGAGATTTTATTTCAGGGTTTCTTCAAGTTTCTCAGATGACGTAAAGTCAGTCTGCGATGTGTTTAAATAATAGACTAGTGATTAAAATATCTTCAATAATGTGAGTCGTAATACATTGTTATAATTAAACATTTTATTCATTTTAAAGCTATAACACTGAAATTGAAAAGTAGGATCACAGATTTTGTGGTAGGTCAGAGAAATAGAGAATTATACAAATTTATAACAGCACTTTTCATGGGAGTAATTTTCATGTGAATTATTTCGTATGTTAACATGAGAATCTAAAATCAAGTAGAGATCATTACTAATTGTCACAAGTTACTGCATATCAAGGCTTATCAAGAAATATTTGTTCAGTCTCGGAGTAACTTCTCAACAGGTGTTTTCAACGAAGGCCTGGCTGAGAAGAGGCTGGGGACTTCTTCACTGTTGGGAGAATTTCCAGTTTTGTTTGAACATCTGTGTTTTCAGATTTTTTTGTAGCATTACTGCAAGTCATTTTAATATGAACTCATAGAAGAAAATATATTGAGCCAGCAGAATAAGATCTACTAAAATAAATTTTAAAAAAGAACACATTCTCATGTGGTGTTTTATAGTTCAATTTCAAAAGATTCACATTAGGATTGACTTTAGACTTTTTATACTACGAAGAGAAAATCCTTTTGATATATGTGCATGGCCTTTTCAATAAAAAGGAATTAAATGCATGGTAAATACAGTCAATCCAAATATATAAAAATGAGATCGCAGCATAGAGGACTAAAGTAGCATAGCATAGAAAATAAACTCAGTATTTTAGAATGAAAAGGTGAAAGAAAAAGTGTATCTTTACTAGCAACATTATCCGTTGTGTGTCTTTAGTCCCACATCTCTAACGCAAGAGATTCTTGATGATAGGGACTCTGATGAGCTCCCAAGATCCTGAACTTTAAAACTTCATATTCTAGCATGTTAGGATTTCAGTAACAAATATAAAATGTGTGAACATTTTCTTTCTTCATATATAATTTTGAGGTTAATTTTCTGCAGTGTTGTTCTAAGATAGCACATTTTGATTAGTTACATTCTCTCATTTTCATAAACACTATATAATCTCTACTTACAAGGGGAATGATGGGCTAACTAAGGAAGGGGATGTCTCCTATAGCAGGCCTCCAAGAGTGTCTTCTCCACTTGTCTTTTTTTTTAATTTTTAAAAGATGGAAGGATTAATTTCTGCTTTAAAATGAGTACATAATCACAGCACATTTTTTGTTTTACCATATATTAAAAATAGTATAAATAAGGTACAATAAAGCTGAATTAAAAGATAATCAACCTCAAGGTGTTTTGAGTGTCTTTGAAGAAGAGTTTAAAATTCAAATTATTATCATCATTTTTAATACATTGTTACTTTTATTCTTAGTTTTGTTTGCACCTATGAAAATCTCAGCTCCAATGTGAATTTGGATGCATTTCCTTATTTTGCAATAAATGAAAACACAAAAGTATATATTTTTTAATTATATGAATTAGAAACCTGAGAAGCTTATTTTTATGATTAGTTGATACACCTACTCAGAGGTAATAACCTCTACATCCATTAGTTTTTAGTTTTCAACAAAATTTTCAAAATGCCAGCCAGGTAAAATATTTCATCATCCTTTCACCAAGATGATAATTCATCAGTCTTTTAAAAATGTAGGAGTAGGATAATTTAAAAAATTTTCTGAGCGCATAAGTGAGTTTATAATTTTACTTAAGTTCTATGAGTGAATTGTATAATTTCAATAAATATTATCAAATCCAAGTCTAAATGGAGGATTTTGGAATTTTAATCTCCTCATCTTCATTTTATTTAAGGCTGTATGTGATCATGGAAACTATCACATCATAGAAAAGCATGTCCTAAAATTCCAATCCTAATTGCTTGAACATATTTTTTTAGTCAGGAAAAAATTTCCATGTTCTAAAACATTATCAATCACCTGTGACCATATTGTTCAAAACACATTCAAAAAATTAAAAAACAAACAAACATAATTTCCAGAAATTTTGCTTAATGAAGTTGAAGTTACATATTATTCACTTTTTTACAATGCATATAGATTTATATATGAGGTTAAAATAAATTGGTTCCCTGAAAATAATCTCAAATACCTCATTAAAGGATTAAGAAATGCACATATTTTAAAATTTAAAAAACTTAAAAATCTACAGATAAGCATTTAATGCTATTTACAAATATAATATTTATATTTTCTAATGTTTCATTACCACTATCAGGCTTCAAAGTTTTTACTATCAGTGCTGCTTATGTAATACAATGTAATAGAAATATATCTATAAAAATAAAAGTTATAAATTAAGAAAATATTTTGTTAAAATTATTAAAGGATTATATGTATTTATTGCAGTGAAAGTTGGCTCTATTTATGAAAATGTGAATCATAAAACTTCTTGGCAAAGTTAAAGTATGTGTATTCGTGCATCTATCTCTTTATATTTTTCATATCATGTATATAAATACTCAAGCACAGATATTAGCCCATTTTATACTTGTTTAGTTCCAAGGCAGTGCTCTTCTTTTCAAAGATAAAGTAAGAACTTCCTTTTTTCTCTGAAAATATGGTAAAACTTGATGATTGCGCTGTTTTCAAACTTCACACATTTTCAAATGCCTTGAAGTAGAGCCAGTCATTCTAGAGCAGAGAAGAAGTTGAGCAATGACTGGCCTTCAGTGGACTGTTGGCTGGAGTTTATGTAGATGAAGAGAAAAAAATTTTCATCCAAGTTTCTGATTCTTTTGGAAGGATGGTGGGATGGCTGGAGATACTGTAAGAATATACATCTTGATCCTGGTGACAAAACAACCTCAGGAAAAAGATGAGGCCTCTAGAACTGTGCTCAAGCCAGGTTAGGAAGAAAAACTTAACTCCCTTATGCTGAGAAGCCTTGCAATATACTCAATAGTGGGTAAATTCTTACAAATGCACCTGCTAATTATGATATTAGTCATTGCTCCAGAATGTATTCCTCTTAGTGATACTTCTGTTTAATAAATCCCACAGGGCATTATCTTAAAGTCATATTTTAGTAAAGTCATTAGGGAAGGTTTTTTTTTTTTTTTTCCTGTACTGAATTCCTTTAACCAATGACTGTATATTTGTTAGAGAATGGCATGAAGTTCATTTTGCCCATCAATTTGAAGATACTGTGACTTCTGCCACCCACCTACAATACACTTTTAAAAGATCATCAGGCCTACACTAATCTATTGTCGACCTATGTTAGCAAAGGAGACGTGACAAGAGTTTCCTTCAGTGGCACACAGTATTTTACGGTTAGTCATAGCTTTCACCACCAGCTTTGACAGTGATATATTGCTGTCCTCTGGTCTCCTGAAATAAATTATCTATAATAAAGAAGTCCTTAATGACATCAACATTCCCAGCTGTGACTAAGCAGAAGTTTGCCTGTGCTTCCTTGCTACTGTAGAAATTCAATATTTTTAAGGTAAAGCCAAAAAAAAAAAAAAAAAGACAAAGATACAGATGCAAAATTGTGGCTGTGTGGGTGGCATCTTTCCCTTGTATGCACAAAGTTCTTCCAGTGATAGACTGTAAAATTGGTTTCAGACAGTGTTTGAGAGAATCTATTGATATACATGTGACACACTTCTATCCGTTCTGGTCTTAGTGACATTCTGATTACTGGTATTTCTAGGCCCTGCCCTGGATCTATTCCAGGCAGTTTTATTGTAGTGAAATGGCTCTTACAGTTCATTGAGCATCTAGCATAACTGTGCTGAATATGATTGGCGCGTTTGCATATATTTATTCAAAAAATAAGGCAGTTAAACAGCATAATTATGGGAAAATGAATCATAACAATAAAAGACCATTTAAGTTAACAAGCTTTGTGATCAAAGGATAAATACAGGTTGGATAAATGAGACTTTAGATGTAACTAATCTACATAAATAGACTTTGGTTTGATTAGAGGAATGGAATATATTAAAATAATTTAATGGTATTAGAAATGCATTTTGTTTTAGTCATTTTGAAATATTTAGAGACATGTTATTTTCTTTATATTTCTACTCAATAATATATTCAAGAACCATATCTATATTGGAAGCAAAATGGGCAAGGTACAGATTCAATATAATCATGTAAGCTTTTTTGGCTCTGGAATCCACCCTGTCTGAACAATATTTATTATTTTTTAAACTTGTGTTTTTGATTGATTTTTAATTAGTGGAACACATTGAAAGAAGCATATAAAGGACAATTCTTGTTTACTTTCTTTATCAGGTGAAAGCAGCTTTTATAGAATTTGAAAGTGAGAACATTAAAACTCTATTTCAAGTTTTCAAAGCTGTACCTTTATAATTGTTTTTGTAGATACATATTGTTTTTAAGAGACACTGGCTACATGTTTGTAAATTATATTAATACATAATGTAGATAATGACTTTATATTCAGAAAAATTTTATTGTTATTTTAGTGGCATATATATTTTTTTAAATAACATATTTAACTTATAAGGTGACTAAATAATTTCTTTCTAACAAGTATGGTTCTTTAGAGATGTTTTCTTCAGTTTCTTTTGGTGGTAACTTTTAAAAAATGTAATTTAGGCATAAGTGAGCAATTGATATACCTCTTAACAGTATTTCTGCCTGAATCATTAATAAACCCTCTGAACAGTGATTGGATTGCAATTACACCTAGGATTTTCATGCCATGCAATTCAATAAAACTCAAGTTGAAATATACACATATTTCCTAAATTCCAATAGCTTCCTTTTATAAAGTGACAATGCAACAGGTATTTTATTATAGGCAGAAATGACCACAGTGGCTTAAATAGCTTTCTTATTTCTATTGCCTAATTTTATACTATCTGTGTCTTAGACAAATTCCTCAATATTTATTTGCAGGATGAACACTTTCATCAGTTTTGAAACCTAAAATGATAGTTTTTACCTTCAAGATACATTTCTTTTCTTTTCAATTCATAGACCCTAGTATAAATGACTTTGCTTAAAGCTGTTTATTTTATTTTTCACACAGCATAATTTATCAGAGTAAACTGAGATTTTTTTATGACTGAATACTCAATAGATATTTTTGCTACTTCACCAGAGCAATTCTTATATGCAGAACTGATATCTATAAAAGAAATTCACCTATAATTACCATGAGAAGCATTTTCTTACCAGAGTGTACAGTGGACAATATGTGCTTTTTTGCCAATATCTCCATTTCAGTAGATAATATGACAATAAGAAATTAGAATCTCTGAGATAAAAAGTACTTAAAGTCTCAGCAAAAATTACTAAGGAAAAAATATTACCATTTAGTATTGGGGAGGGGAAAAAGAGAGTTAGTTCCAAAAGGGGTTATTTTCCATCTCAGACCTGATAATTGCTTAATGACATATCTTTGTATAAAGAGTTGTCATAAAAACTTTCCAAACAGCCTTAAAGATAACTTGCTTTGATTTCCATGGTTCTGTCAGCAAAAAAAATGGAATATTTTCTAAATATTGGTGAATTTATTGTGGTGTCTTCTTGGAACACAAAAGTCTTGCTTTCTATTTTGTTTTTGCAGTTTTGCATCTATTTCAAAATAGTTCATCCCAAATCAACTTACTGCATTAAGAATGTAAATAAGGGGCGTTATAAGTCAAGAAAAATAAAAGAGAAATCAATAATTTATCTTTATTATTATTATCATTAAGATGGAATTAAAGACTACATACAAACTTACCCTCATGTAATTTCAAGGCAAGACACTTGATTGATTTATTTTTATTATTATTTTAAGCCTTGTGTGACCTCCTGTTACATTAATGAATTTTGTTTTGTTTTGTTTTAAGTCAGTGCCTAATGTCTAATTTTAATCTTGGTTGATTAAATCCGAATTTCCTGATTAAGAAAGTTTGGAGTCACACTTGACAATTGGAATCTTACTTGGCATGGTATGCCCGGAATACGTTTGCAGTTTTAAAAAACAATGATAATATGTTGATGCTAATGCATGAATCTAACTGTAGAGAATGATAAAGCGTTATTGAAAACGTGTGTGTGTGTGTGTGTGTGTGTGTGTGTGTGTGTGAAAAATAACAAACATTTTAACACAACACATAGATTGAAATAAGTTTATAACTTTGCACTTTTAGCATTGGCAGATACACGGATAATAGTAATTATTAGCTACATTTCCAGATCCTGACCTTCTAGGAAAGCTACTACTTATGTCTAGATGATAATAAGGCAGGAAATAAGTGAATTATCCTATTACACAAATCCCATTCACAGCAATTTCTAAGGGTTATTGGCAAAAGCCTATTCTACGGTGTGGCCCTGATATCAGATGGGCCAATACCAACAAATGAAGCTATATGCCTAAGTGGAGAGAAACTAAAAACTAAAAGACAAGAAATATATTTAAGGAGAATTTCTTTTTTCTGATTTTGAGCAATAGACTTTCTGCATTTTTTTTTTTTATAATCAAGACAATTACATAGTAATTTGGGTTAGAATGCATGCCCAGTTCCCCATCTCAAAACCCAATTTGTTACCACCTGTGGCTATTTCTATTAAAAAAAAAAAAAAAGAAAGAAACATAATTACTATGAGTCTCAGCAGTCTTAGAGTAAATTTTTGCAATTACAATACCTCCCTCGGGCAGATGTGTGAAAATGGCAGATTAATTCCTGCCAGGATCTTTCTGTTCCTCGTACATTTTTAGGTTTGGTGTTGCCTGCTTATTAGAGTGGCTCTGTTTGCTCTGGTTAAAGGTTATGTCAGTGTTTCCACAGTAAATCTCTAGAAATGAAGATCCACAAGTCAACCATTAAATTTTGCCTTAGGCGAAAGTTGACATGTAACGTTTTAGCAAAGGGGTAGATAATATTTTCCATCACACTCCTCTGTTGCCTGGTTAAGTTTGAAGTACATGGCAGTAGGACCACTTGGCAGTGTCTAAGAAAGCAGGACAGACTGGAAGAAAAAAGAAAAGTGCAGTCTTTTGAACTATAAAATAATATTTAATCAGCAGAAGTCAGTGCAAGTATTTTTTCTTCTATGCTTGATCCTAAGGCTACTTAATGCATAGGAATTTTAAAAAGCCATGATAAAGATATTGAGACTGGATGACAGGAGATTTAACACCCATTTCCATTCATTCTTTCTTTGATTGTGGTACATAGACTTTGTTCCCTTAAAGAACAAATTGATCTACACACAAAATAATGAATATTATTAAATCTCAACAGTTTTAAAACTCTGGATCAATGTTATAACTATCGGCAAAGCTAATTTGTCAGTTAGCAACTTAAGTAGCTGAATATTGGAGGACAGAGACCAGATCCATCTTGTTTGTCGCTGTAATTGGGAGAACCTAGCATGTTTTCTAATACATAGTAAGGACCTAAAAATATGGATTCTTTGTAATCCTATGATCACCAATCAGATATGAGCTGGAGTTTAGATTCAAACCTAGAAATTACAGAGGTTAAAGTCTAAGATAATATTTATATATAAACATGCTGGTAAACAATTTATTTGAAGGTGGCATGTTTTGATAATTTTTATTTATAATTGTTACCTTCTTAGTAACTACAATGAAATTCTTATACAATTCTATTGATACTATTACAAGTTCATGGGAAAAAAGTGATCAAAGTTCACAATTATGAGTATCAAGCTTTCAGTGAATTCGTTTATATATATATGTACACATGTATATATACACATGTGTGTGCAAGTGTATATTATATATACACACAGTATATTAAGAGCAAATGGTGTTGGTAAGAGTATTTGTCTTTTGTCCTATTCCTTAATACGCTTTATAAAGTATTAAAACCATAGAATTCAAACGTTATGTCTCTTTGTTAAGGTTTTAAGAATCATACAGTTCTAGTAAATTATTACCAAAAAATGTGATTATTTTATCTATGGGACTTTTTTAATGAAATGAAATTACAGATAAACCATAAATAGTAATTTTGGAATTATTTTTATTTTTATTTAATAATATATAATTTTATGATTTAATCACTTTCATATCAACAATTCACCATCTGATAATGGGAAAAAGATATCACTAAGGGCAATTATCAATGTGTATAATAATAGTAATCCAACCTACAAAAGTTTTCTCAAAATTTCAGAATTTATTTCATGTAGGTGGTATGACATTTTTATGCACATATTGAGGAAACATAAGCTAAGCATTTACATAAGCAGTATGTTACCCATTTCAGTATTGTTATTTAAAACACATCTACAACCTGCAGGGTTGTTCAGTCCATAATCAATTCAGTTAATAAATAACAAAATAATTTAAAAAGCTCTTAATTGAAATAATTTACTACCTTTGAGCTATTCTAGGACTTAATTACTATTTATCTGAATTTTAAACTTTAACTGCAAAATCCATATCAAACAATAAGGAGGTTTGATAAAGTTTCCAAGCATAATGAACTTTCAAACCATATTAAAAATTTAATTATCTCCACTGCCAGATAGTTGAGATACAAAGTGAAAGAAAAAATAATAGGAAGGAACATTGAAATGCAAATTTAAGTTTAGGATTTATTATCAGTTAACATTCAAAAATAAGAGAAAGGCTTTCTGAAAGATTATAGTGTTAAATATTATATAAGATAAACCAATAAATAGCAAGTTCTCAGAGGGGACATTTATACCCACATTTATCCAAGCATTATAGTTTGAGCCCATCCATAAATTTATGAAATACTTGGCATTTTAGGGAAAGAAGGCATAGCAGCAATGGGTGCTGCTGTCTCCAGATGGGTCTTGCTTTCCTGTCACTAAGAAAAGCCTGAGTACTGGGAGCAGATAACCTCTCAGTAGATCAGAAACTGGGCCTATAATCATCCATAATCTGTCTGAATTTTACTCATTTCTCTGAATGTTCTTTCCTTGACCTATCATACATGCTTTCTTTTAAAAGGATACAGCTTAGAAATCTATTGGAAATGTGACTTCTAAACAATGTTGGAAAAGCTGTGAATGTGCTACAAATATACCAGGTTTTGTGCATTTATATTAGTCTTCACATAAAACCATAGAATCTGAAAACGTATTATTTGTTTAGAAATTTCAAAACGCTGTTTAGATATTTAAAAATGACCAAAGTACATAGTTTGAAGCAAAAGGAAGGGAATTATTATTTGTGTCTTATGCTGACTTGTTCTACTTGTTTTCTTCTTATTCTTTTCATCTGGTCTCTTTTCTGTGATATCCATTCAGAAAATATATTTTTACAGGGATACCTTAAGAACGTTATACATTTACATCTAATGTAAATATTTTTAAATAATGCAGACATATATAGATAGATGGATAGATAGATATAGATATAGATGAGCCCGTGGTATTGTTTATCACCTTAAGCTATTTAACATATTTAACTATATATATGTACATTCAGACCTCAGATGCCTATAGTTGATTCCTATAGTGGAGCTATAGCGGGGTGAGTTGAATTTGAGAAGGGTTGGATTAAATAATATTATCTTTAGCATTATTAAAATGCATTTAATACATGAGAAACTTTTGTTTATTAGTTAAAATAAAAAGCATTTTGGATTTTCTTTGATCTAGACTTTAAGAGATAACATTAATTTCTTTTATATAAAAGCAATGAAATAAACATTTTCATAATTCCTTACTTTTGTTCTTGGGACAAGAATGTGCTCTACTGAGATATAGTAGAGATAAAATTCTCCATCTGCCATTCCTATAAATAAAACATTTATTTATTTATTTAAAGTAAACTCTATGCCCAATTTGGGCCTTGAACTCACAACCCTGAGATCAAGAGTCTAACACTCTACCAACTAAGCCAGCCAGGTGCTCCTAGAGCATACTGTTTTTTTAAACTACTTGATAAACCCTCCTTATATATTAAGCCCATGCAGGTCAGAGAAATAGACTAATGTATCAGTTTATAACATAAGGAAAGAAAATTTATAGTTAAACTTATTCAACAAATACCTTTGAACTAACAAGTTTCTCAGTGAGCCTCAGTAAAGTTGGGCTTCATTTTAAGCACTCATCATTTGACTAGAGATGTCAAATCTCCCAGGACACATCTGTTATTTAATGATATTAGAGTTTGGGTTTTGTTTGGTGTTAAGTGTAGGATGGTGATGGAAAGGCACTAAGGGTGGGAAAGGAAAGGAGCACTGATTCAATATCCCCAGGTAATATGATATAAATAATTGGAAAATGGAGATATCATTTCAGTTGGTTAATTGTAATAAACCTATTATCTTGTTAGAGCATTAAGGTAGAATCAACATGTTGGGCAACAGATAAAAGGTGCATGAAAGCATTTAAAATTCAATCATTAGGTTTCATTGCACCCATCTGCTCCCAGGAAATATAATTGGAAATTTGATTCATTGACCTTTAGCTGCCATTTTGGACCACAGTTTCAAAATCTATGTTTTCAAGTTGGACATTTGAAGTTAATTTGATAAGAGCCATATTCAGTACATTTTTAACCCAATTACCTCTTTGAACAAAATTTGAAAAACATAAAATCAGCCCTAATGCGCTGGTGTATATTTGACAAAGAGTCAGCATAGTTATTTAATCCTGGATCTGGTTAAACCAACTGATGTTCAAATTCATTAAGGTTTCGATTAACTAGAGGGACTGCTGAACTTTTTTACTGTTATTTTATGCACGAACTCCTGCTTCTCATTAATTATTCTCTGGGTCCATATTATACTATTTTATGCTTACAACATCCAATTACTCTAGAACTATATACCATGACCCAAGGATAAAAAGCAATATTTAGTACTTCAGGTGGTTATCCTGCATTTAAAAAATTGTTGCACTTCTCTCAAGCTCTTTTGCCTATATAAATGTGATGCCACAGAACCTTCCCAAAATATTTCTTATGTCTTAACTCAGATGAGTGATACATAATAAAATTATATGCCTAACATGAGAAATACATCATGTAAATTGATCATTATTTCTTGTCAGCATTTGTGTACTGCTCTGCTCACTGAAGTTCATGTAACTTGGAAAAGAGTCATGATTAGACAGGTGTTTCTTCAGCCTATGGGATCAAATTTCTGAAATATTTATATAGTGATGAGCCAGATGTACACAGCTTAACCTTATAATCCCATTTCACAGCTTTTCCAAATACTTGGAAACTTGTTAAGTAGGGAGCTGATTATTTTGGCAGCATATCTCCATTAATAGGATTCAGATCTTCCTTGTTTACAAATCAGTGCTGCTAATATAATCTAGTATATTAAATCAACAGGGAAACTGAAAAAGTAGAATCCATCCAAGGGCTAATTGACAGGGAAGTCTTTTCTAAAGCTTGTTAATGTGTTTTTTATTGACTTTCTAATATCAGAACACACATAGCACAGGTGAATGATGTAACTGTTTGGGATACTGTGCTACTATCAGTTTGGAATGAAGTAGTTATATCTCCAACTCTTTGTGCTTTTATTGTAATCTTGATATAAGCCACATAAGACCATGCATCTGCCCTTTACAAATACTCCTTTCAATCTTTCAATATCATCTCAACTGGAAGGCTTAGTGTCATTTGACATGTGAAATTATTTTAAATGCACTCATCTTTTTTTTTTAATGAATAGAGGCAATACAGAGTAATGTAATAATGTGTCATGATTTTCATTATGCTTATTTATTGGTTCTGCAATAATAGACGGAGAGCTTATTGTTATGCTTTCAGCCTGAGCTGTTTATGTACTGTGCTACTAGGTGCACCATTTCATATTGTGATGTTCTGTCCTCTTAAGAAAAGGGGTATCGGGAACCTTAAATCAAATTAGACTAAAGGAAGAGTTTTATACCTTGCCTTTTTTTATATTAAGTATATGGCTTTTATAAACTACCTAATTCTGCTTGAATAAACCCATGCTCCTTCACAGACAGGAAAAACCTATTTTTCAAACTATATGTGACAACCTGATTCGGTTTTCAAAAGAAGGGAGGAGGAGGCAAGCTATCAGAAAAAAGAAAAATTCTTCCTTTTTTTCACTTCTTTTTTGGGAAAAACTATCTACTTTGTGTTTTATATTAATACAAAAATGTGTCTAATGTACATACAAGCAGGGCACATAATACTTTTTTCAAAAAACATAGAATTAAGTAATGTATAAAGAAGAGTTTCTCAAGGACAATTGAAAGGTAAATATATGAGATTTTTGGACACTTGGTTTTGTGCTCCATGACAGATATCCTGAAGATGAAGCTACTCCACTGAGACTGTGCTTCTGGACCTGTATAGTTGAGATTCTGGCTCTGCTAGTCTATTGCCTTTTGGATTTCAGCTCCTCTAACATTGAACTGGGAATTTGTAGTCAGCCTCTAGGGATGAATTGGCTACATTTGATTGCAAGGCCAGTTACTTCTTTCCTATTTGATTTTCACCAAGTCAATAGTTTCCCTAGAAGAGATTTTACTCTCGGGAATAACAGCCATTATTATAAAACTCTTATATGCAAAAAATCAAAATTTTTGCATTAAAATAACTTCAGATTTTTTGGTTCAGAATGTGTGTCTTTGAGTTTCTTTTTTTTTAAATTTTATTTCCCAAAATTAAATGATTATGTTTTTATTTATTTATAGTCACTATAGTCATTTATCATATTTTTAGCCATATTTTGCATTTTAATAATTTTTACTGCAAAACCTCTTCTAAAAAAAAATACCTAAAACAGCACCTGGTGCATTGTAAGAACTCATTACATATCTGTAGTCTGAAAATAGAGAAACTTACATTTATTTTTTTATTTTTAAATTTTTTATTTTTTATTAACATATAATGTATTATTAGCCCCAAGGGTACAGGTCTGTGAATTGCCAGGTTTACACACAGAAAGTTGCATTTAAAAAGTTATAATTGCTGGTCACCTGGGTGGCTCAGTTGGTTAAGCAACTGCCTTCCACTCAGGTCATGATCCCGATCTGGGATGGTGTCCCACATGCGGCTCCCAGCTCCATAAGGAGTCTGCTTCTCCCTTTGACCTTCTCCCCTCTCATGCTCTCTCTCACTGTCACTCTCTCAAATAAATAAAATCTTTAAAAAGTTATAATTGCTTATTATTAAGTACTCAGAAGTAGCTATTGCTAACCTTTTGTTGTTCAGATCCATAGTCCCTTCTCTAAATACAGATCCAAAAGACTCAGACCTGAACTGATTTAAGACTATTTTTAACCTTTACTAGTTCCACTTAGTGTTAATAATATGAACATTTTTTTATTGAAGACATATTAAAATGTTTAAATTTGAGGTATTGTACCATTCTCTGCTGGGATAGGTAATATATGACATGTACAACAAAATGTCATTCTGAAATATGAAAGAGTTTGGGATTACAAAACATGTCTTCTAAGTGCCAGGGTTTTGAATAAGGGTTCATAAACTGCTCTGTCTTCCCATGCTGTTAAGTACACACATAAACATGACACACAACTAGATTTTTCTACAGGTATATATTAAACATAATATCTTAAGCTGCTTTTTGCCAAAATTATATAAATATATCACAGGTAGACATCATCCCATGCCAATGATGTAGTTTCATACTACCTTAACGATGCTGGAATTCTGGGCCAATTAATGGGTAATTCATTTAATCAGTTACTCCCTGATTGACAGTTTGATGCTTTACACTGAGATTCAATTCCCAAGGTTCTTGGTCTAAAAAGAAAATATATCTATCTGTAGATATCTATATATCTATATCTATCTATCTATCTATCTATAGATAGATAGCTTTTCTATATATCTATATCTATATCTATATCCATATATATCTATATATATATAGCTTTTCAGTCCAGAACAGGTTGCTTAACTTTTTTTTCTGTTTTCTTATTAAGTGTAATAATATTTGCTACTCATAGAGCTGTCATAATCAAAATTCAAGATGCAATATGATTATGCATAAAAAGGATATAATCAATACTAAATGTTGAATAAATATTAACACATGGTTATTGTTGTTGTTAATAGCAAATGACATAAAGTACTGAAGCAGTTAGGGTACTGATTTGCAGGCATATTTTCCATAAAAACAATATTTCAGTTGGCCCAAATGTTAGCAATTAAGAGTACAATTTTATTCTATAATACTTATAATATTAAAAATTAATTTTACTGGGATGCTAATTTATTTTATCGTAAATTTCCACTTTGACCTCTCTAAACCAGGACTGGTCACCTTTGCTTTAAATGTTAAGTAGACATTTCAAAAAATGACCAATTTTTGGTAGACTGTCTTTTTTTTTTTTTTTTTTGGTAGACTGTCTTCTGAAGAAGTGATTTACAGATATTTTAAACTTCTTACACTACCAAAGTAAACTCTGAAGTGGAAATATGTTATTAAGTCTTACTTAAGAACTGTGCTTTTTATGCAGGGAGACCTTATGGGAAGAAAACTCACACCAGGTAGAAACTGAAGAAAAGTTTGCACAAAAGTACTGTTGTAATGAATGCCAGAAATTTAGAGACATATGATAACATCTGATTTCATTTACATTTCTTTTCATGTGAGAAAACTGAAGCACAGAAATGTTACTCACATATATACAGCTAGCTAGGAATAGAGAATTAGTGTCATCTGACTCAGAGTTTAGGATTTCTGTTCCTATACCAGTTGGGATATCATGTTTGACATACATTTCTACTGAGGTATCTATGGAGTAAGAAAACATTGTATAGCATGAATAATCGCTACTCCGAGTTACTGCAACTTACTTCCTAGAATGCAGGTCAATTTGGAAAAGAATTCTTTAGGCCTCCATATACTAAGCTTCAGAAACTGTGCTGGGACCAGTGTACGTATGACACATTGCCTCAGGGTCTTTCAAAGTGACAATCGGCAGAAGCTTCAAGAAGTTCTATAAGTTGATCCTATAGAGTGAAAATATTTCCAAATTTTGGAGACTCCAGAAGCAGCCCAGGATCATCAGATTTAATCATAGAACTGGCTTTGATTCTTTTATTTGAATCAAAGTTGACCAGTAGACCTCATTGCTTTTATCTTTGTTTAAAATGATTCAGAGCTGAACAATTATAGGAACAAAGCCATTCAAGGGGGTGTGACCTGGTATCAGTACTCAGTAGGGAGCATTGATTAACAAGCAGTATTAGAATGAAAGTAATAAATCTGTAAAATACATCAGACAGTGATAAATAGGCTAGAAAGCAAAGCATAATAAATACAAAAGGAAGGTGGATCATTACAGTACTTGCAGGTTTTTTATTTGAAATAGTGCAAAATTTTGAGTGAAAAGAAACTTCTTCCTCTTACTTACTCATATTGGGACCTCCGTCTAACCTTTCATGAATTCCACAGGCCTCAGTTTCTCCATCTGTAAAATATAAATTACAATGGTTCTAGCTGGTGAGGTTGAAAGGAAGGAATAATCTGAGGGTTTTGAAGGGACGGGGGGTGGGAGGTTGGGGTACCAGGTGGTGGGTATTATAGAGGGCACGGATCGCATGGAGCACGGGGTGTGGTGCAGAAATAATGAATACTGTTATGCTGGAAATAAAAAAAAAATATATGACAAATTAAAAAAAAAAAAAAATCACCCTGTAAAATACATAAGGAAGCACAGGAGATAAAGGACCAAGAACAGAAGTGTTCTTTTTTTCTGGGAAGGAACAGGTTACTTACTCTTATTCTAAGTACACTCTAGAGGAACTTGTAATACACTTCAGGAAACTTAATGTGTTTAAGTGCATTTTGTTTTCAGGTGTTCCCGTGATGGTACTGTTTCCATAGTTTTAAGTAGTTTGGAATTGAATATAAACATGCTACAAATCACCTAAGACTGAAAACCACTTTAAAAAAAGATATAAACAGTTTTTCAATTGGGCACCTTCAAAATGCAAACTCTGTGAGAGAAGTCTGTCCCACAGAGGATGAAAATGAATTTTGGGTTTTGTTTTTTTCCCCCTAAACTATGACCTAATAAAACAGAGTGTATATGTGAAAATGCCTCATTAGTATTTTATCTGCAGGAGTGAATAGAGTAAAAATTGTAATTAAAAGGTTAAGAACTGAGACTTAGTTTTTCTAAGCCAGGAGCCTGCAACTTTTTCTGTTAAGAGTCATATAGTAAATATTTTGGGGTTTATGGGCCATACAGTCTCTGTCACAACTACTCAACTCTGCCATTGAAGCATGAAAGTGGCCATAGACAACATATAAATGAAAGGGCATGGCTGAATTCCAATACAGCTTGATTTTCAAAAACAGATAGTGGGCCAGAGGCCAGGGTTCATCAACTATTTTTGTAAGGCATTACTAACTGTTAACATTTCTTAATTTCTTTCCATTTTTGTATCTTTAAAAAAAACTATACCATGTAAATTATAAAGAGTCTCTAACAAGATCAAGGTATTTGTCCGTTATTTCAAAATTAGATATGAAAGAATGAAAGCCTATTATCTCTGAAATGATTGTGTAGGTAAGACTGCTGCTTTTACCCAACGAGAAAAAATTCTTAGAATTGAAGTCTCCAAGCAAAGAAAGCTGGGGATACTTGAATTAGGTATTAAGTGTCAGTCTGATAAAGAGTAGAGATAGTTCATTTCATTTTGTGCTAATGTTTAATTAAAAATCTGTTAACATTAGTAAAGACACTTGGCTTTATTCTAATTTCAGGAATGAATGCCAACCTAAAATAGACTCTTCCCATTGAATCATACATTTTGAATGTGCTACTTCTTCTTATATTTCTTAGGAAAATGATAAATATTCTAGTATTCTAATACTCAAAATTTGATTAATAATTAATTTTTTCTTCAAATTTAGAAATGCCTTTTACTTTGTAATAGTCATTTCTGAGGACAGGTCTTCCAAATTCCTTGTATATTATCTCCTAAATTTTCATAATTGTATTCTCACATTACTCTTGTTTTTCAAGCCAGAAATTCAAATACAATGAATAATTTTTTTGAAAATTTATAATTGTATATGATTTTTGTAATTTTAGAAAACATAATAAATTATCTTTGAAACCCGTGCAAAAGACCGGGGGCTTCAAAATTCCTCCAAAGTATTTACTAATTACTGTAAAATATATTGGTTGGTTAGCTGGTTGCCTGCATCATTGTCCCTAAAGAGTTAAAAATTCCCTATCAAGACTTGCAAGAAGGAAAAAATGAGAAAGGTGTTGCATCACTCAATTTCACCTTGAATTCCTTTTATTTATTAAATCCTATTAGGACCTGGACTATACCTATACAGGTGATTATTTGAAAGGTAGATGCAAAATCAGACAGGAACCTGATCTTATTGATAATTTTTTCATTAGCAAAATGAGTTACCTGAATAATTGACTTTATCCTATGATTAAAAATTTAATATTTGGGGGAGCAAGCCTGGTGAACTTTGTGTATCAAAATCAATTCATTCATAATGTTTTTAATTTGAGTGTATTTTGAAAAAATAAGCTGATGAAGTGGATAACAGGCATACAGTTTGGTTCACCTTTTAAATTAGTTCTTGTTTTTTGGTATTAACATAATGATAGACTATAAGTAATACCTTGAATTTCTTTTGCACTTTAAAAGGTAAGTGTTCAGAAGTGCCTATTTTGGCAATTTATATGTCTGTCATGATGGTAAGTAATCATACAGTTAAGCCTACTGCATGCATTAGAATATTTGGTAATAAATGGCCATAATTACCTTTTTATGTTATTGGCCAAAGGAAAATAAATCTGGTTATTGGAGTTATATAAAATGTTCAGCTATTCAAATAATTTAACATGCAAGTCTAGAAAGTAGAAGTGCTGACTTTTTCAATGCGTTGTCTTATTATTAGGGGTGTTAGTAGCATTTTTCTTTCTTAGTATGTAACAGTAATTTTTAAATGCACTTAAAGGCAAGTTACATTAATTTCTCATTAACAATTCTGAAAATATTGGGATGGAGCCTTATTTTTCTCTGTTTTTAAGAGAGGCAGTGCAGCAATTGACTGGTCCTAGCAGTCACAAGCAAGGGTTATTGTTCTGCAATGAATTGGTTATATGATGGGTAACTTTATGGAAGTTAGTTAGCTGTAGTTTATCTGTTAAAGAAACCATGTAAGGGCGCCTGGGTGGCTCAGTGGGTTAAGCCACTGCCTTCGGCTCAGGTCATGATCTCAGGGTCCTGGGATCTAGTCCCGCGTCGGGCTCTCTGCTCAGTGGGGAGCCTGCTTCCCTCTCTCTCTCTGCCTGCCTCTCCGTCTACTTGTGATTTCTCTCTGTCAAATAAATAAAATCTTTAAAAAAAAAAAAAAAGAAACCATGTAGACAGTAACACTATTATGTCTTCTAGGTCAGTTGGGAAGAATGAATAATAAATATCACTAATACTCTTTTGTAGGTCCTAATATAAGACAGAATACTCCAAGCCTTGTATCACAGAAAGTGCACAATAACACAAATTACATAAATTTAGATTCAGTGCAGTATGGTTGTCCATACTAGCTAAATGAATTAGACTGAAAACTGGTTTGAATCTAAATAAATCAATTTATGAAAACTTCCTTTTATTTGTTAGCAAGTTCTTTAACCCTAATAAGATTTTAAGGAAATGTATCTTGCAGAAGACTCAGCATTCATGGGGATAGTAAGTAAAATCATGAGTCACCAATCTGTCTCCCTCCCTTTCCTCTCTTTCTCTTCATATGTCAGAGTTCTAGAAGTTCAGACTTCTAATGAATGTTCATTCATTGGCTACATAGGCCTTTGACTGTTCAGGGAATCCAGTTGTAGGTATTCCCTCCAGAGGGATAATCCTTCCATATTCTTCTTTTTTTTTTTTTTAAGATTTTATTTATTTATGACAGAGAGAGATAGCAAGAGAGGGAACATAAGCACAGGTGAGCTGGAGAGGGAGAAGCAGGCTTCCTGCGGAGCAGAGAGCCCTCTATGGGGCTAGATCCCAGGACACTGGGCTCATGAGCTAAGCCAAAGGCAGATGCTTAAAGACTGAGCCACCCAGGCACCCTTCCTTCAGTATTCTTAATAAAGATAGAAAAAAAAGCATGATAGGAGGAAAGCAGAGGAGAGTCTTCTAAGACAGCATATCTGGCTGAGTACTAGCAAAAACCAACCAAAATAAGAAGCAGAAAGGAATTAACTCCTGACTTCCCTCCCCCCTCCACATTATGACCACTACCATCACTGGAAGAAAAAGAAAAAGATTGAGTATTAGTTAGCATTGAAATGGAGAGGCTGATTGTACTGAAGAGAATGGGTTAATTGGAGATGTTGAATTTAGCAACTCAAATTTTGGATTTTTTTCTCCCTAAGACATCAACTCATGGCATAACTCTATGCCATTGCCAGTGAGAAAGCATATCTAACATTCATTCAGTGGCAACTTGGTGGCCTATGGCCTCCAGGCTTTAGCAAATATGAAAAAGAATGGACAGTATTCTTTATTTTGTGTGCTTTTGTAGATAACAAATAGCAACTCCTCTTACCTTTTGATTATTTCAATTTTCTTCTTTCTTGTCAAAGATGATTTTCTTTAAAATTCAAAATTACATAATTAAATTCTGGCACACAAGTTATTATTAAAGTTATCAGTATCCTTTACAAAAGAGTTAACATTTGCAAGAGCTTTTAATATGTAGCCACATAACTTTAAAAAAATCATCTCAGTCATCCTAATTGAGCTGTAGACTTAAAATGTTCTCTTTACAGGATGTGGCTCTTCTTGTCCTCTCATTTTTAATTTAAAGTAATGCTACTTTTTGCTAAATGTGGTAAGAATTTCTCATGTTTTTATTATGCCTTTGGTTGCAAAACACAAATGTCGATCATACTATACTTATATAAAATATATTATTTTGAAAATCATTGATAAATACAGTTATTGCTATACCTCATGCTCTTTGAAAATTCCAAAGCCATAGGTGCTGTCAGATAACTTTATAAGTGGTGGCTTAAAATGCTGTTGCCTACTTCAGCAATGTAGAAAGAACCACACCATATATTCTGTTGAAGGCAAAGCTATCAGAAGCAATGTCGGTATGAAAAGGCTTAAAGTGAATTATTCACCTCTTAACTCTCAGTTGTTTTTAGTGTGCTGCAAAGAGAATGCTCCCTATCAATGTGAAAAGCAGTGCCTTTGAAATAAGGGAAAAGTTCAACTTGTTTGACTTTGTTTTCAACCCAATGGCATCAATATATGCAGTGAACTTTATGTGCCCAATTCAAAAGAATTTTGAAAATTCCACTCCCCTGTACTTCTGAAACAGGATAACACAGATCATCTTAGTATAACTGAAGCTATAATGATCTGATTTAACAGCATACTACGTATCTAAACCCAAATTTGTTTGTGAGAAGTAAATTCTCTCTTAATGAGGACTTCAAAGAGTTAAGGACATACTTTCGTTTTTCTTTAACAATTCCTATTCTAAATCAACATTTCTAGAATTAAAACTTTCTTCATTTTTGTATTGCAATCTTTGGGAGATCCTTCTGGTATTTGACATACCTGTCTCTGCTTTCTAGTATATTACAGATTTAAAAATATAATGTTGACACAAATATGTAAAACTTGTACAAACACAAAGTATAAATATAACATTATATATATTTATACTTCGTGTTTGTGGGTTTTTTTTAAAGATTTTATTTATTTATTTGAGAGAGAGAGAGAGATCACAAGTAGGCAGAGAGGTAGGCAGAGAGAGGGAAGCAGGCTCCCTGTGAGCAGAGAGCTTCATGTGGGGCTTGATCCCAGGACCCTAAGAACATGACCTGAGCCGAATGCAGAGGCTTAAGCCACTGAGCCACCCAGGTGCCCCGTGTGTCTGTTAAATATATATATACATGCACTCTGTCAGTAGAGTATACAACTCTTGATTTCAGAGTCACAAGTTCAAGTTGTACATTGGGCATGGGGCCTACTTGAAAGAAGAAAAAATAAAAACTGTTCCTTTGCAATAAATGGAGTAATGCAAACTTCATTTGAAGTATTTATGTTATGGCTGGGAATTGTGTGTGTGTGTATACACACACACACACACACACACACACACAATTATTGAGGTAAATGCTTTTAGAACCCAGTACAAAATGCTGCATCTTTTCTTCAAGTGTCTAATCTGCTGTCAGTCCTATTTAATGTATTTTTCATTTCAAATATTGTAGTTTTCACTTTTAGAATTTCCATTTGGGTTTTTTTGTATCATCTATTTCTCTCCTTCAGGCCTAAGATGAAGATGATACAAAGGGAGGTACTGAGGACTCAACATTTAAGGAGACACTTATTCTCAGGTTCATGCTTTCATGTTCTTGACCATATTTTTAATATTCGAACAGATTTTTAAGATTCTTTTTGGTTAATTTCATCATATTTTTCGTGCCTGGATCTGTTTTTTTGATGTTCCCCTAGCCATGGATTATATTTTCCTAGTTTATTGCATACCTTATCATTCCTGATCAGATGTCAGATGTTGTGAACTTTACATTGTTGAAAGCTGGATTTTAAAAATATTGCCTAGGGTCCAAGCTAAATGTACATTTGTGGAGTGAATTCACCCACTGAGTCTCTGTCTCAAAGGTCTCGTCTTTGATAAACGGGCACAGAAAGGTGAGAGGATATCAAGGAAACCAGTGTTTCCACATCAAGGATTCTGGAAATGCCAGAGCTGTTTGGTTTGTCAAGAATTTTCTCCATAGGGAATTTCCTGACTGCCCCATAACTCTGTAATGGGAAATATAAGAGAATACTGGAAATTAGCACCAAGGTATTTTGTATGTATTTATCACAGTGATTGCCCTAATCACAGATTGAATTCTAGAATTTACTGAAATAGCATCTAGGACGGCGAAAACTAACCATACGATCCATTTTCCTAATGCTTGAATTTTTTTCCTCTCTTCCTTTTGTGGGAATACTTTGGGAAATAGCATTCTGGTATTTTTTTCTTAGAAATTAATTAGAAATGAGACTCAGAGTGATGAGGTCTTTATTTTTCTCATCCCACAGTTTTCTCATTTTTTAGAAATCCAAATATTGTTTAAAATTGCTCAGACTTAACACCCACTTATCATTATTTCATGATTATTACAGTGCTGCATGTAGGATTTTTTCTAATGCAAAAGTTATAACAAGAATTGTATTTGATAACTGAGAAATTTTCATATATTGTCTCATATAAAATATAAAACCACATATTTTAAATAGTATATCCTAATTTTGCCACCAAAGTTGCAAAACCACTTTGCAGATATTTTGCATATACTTTGGTACATCTTAGACACCAACCATTTCCTATTAAAATGTCTTTAGAGTTTTTACAAAGGTACTCTGTTCACTTCCAAATGCAGAATCAATTTACAAGGCATTTTCTGAATTTAGAAACTCACGGTTTCTGAGGATGGATCCCAGTTCTTCACAATGTAGCCATGTTTCTTTCCTGCATTGAAATTTAAAACAACAACAACAACAAACTGTTCCTTTGTTGGGATGCTTGGCTGGCTCTGTCTGTAGAGCATGCAACTCTTGATATCAGGGTCACAAGTTCAAGTTGCACATTGGGCATGGGGCCTACTTAAAAGAAGGAAAAAAAAAAGCTGTTCCTTTGCAATAAATGCAGTCTGCAAACTTCATTTGAAGTATTTATGTATGGCTGGGAAAATGGGAACTGCACACAAAAAAAAATCTTCGAAATAAATGAAAATTTAGCTAAATAATTCATATTAAGGTGGATGTCTTAGAGAACTTTTGCTTGGGTTTGCTAGTGTGGCTAAATAGATCTTTATATCTTGAATCCATTTGTAGTCTGTCCAAATTTCTACATAGATTTTAAAGTTGGCTTTACATCATTTTAAAAGACAAAGTTCAGAAACAGTGTTTATTGAAGATACTTAATAAAAGAACTTGTAGTTTTATAATCTTCTTTGAGATGGAAGAATCTTCAGTATATATGACACTCAGATATCACTTTAGTGTAATTTGCCATTACTTTTTATTAGAATATAGTAATGAAACTTTTTTTGAGTGTAGAGTTCTGTGTATTTTTAATCATGTACATATAAAAGCTTCATGAAACCACTACCATAATCAGGATATTAAACAGTTCTATCACCCCAGAAAACTTCTTATGCTATATCTATAGTCAACTTTAAACCTTGGCATCCCCTGATCTTTTCTTTGTCATCATTTTTGCTATTTTCTTTTTTGAAAAGTTTTATAAATAGAATCATCCTGTATGTGATTTTTCGAGGCTGGCTTCTTTCACTCACCAAAATGCTTTTGAGATTCATCCATTTTATTACATAAGTGGTTTGTTTTTTTATTGCTAAATAGTTTTCCATTACGTGCATGTACCATAGTCTGTTTATCTGTTCATCTATTGAAAGATATCTGGGCTGACTCCCGTTTTCACAAAGAGAGCTCCTGTAAATATTTATGTACAAATCTTTCATGTGAGTCTAGTTTACATTTCTTTAAAGTAAATACCAAATTGCTGTGTCAGTTTGGTTCTTTTTTTTTTTTTCTATGGATTATGCTTTTTTGGTATCATGTCTAAGAACTCTGCCAAATGTCAGGTCACAAAGATTTTCTGCTAAGTTTTCTTCTACAGTTTTATAGTTTTACATTTACATTTAGACATATGATCCATTTTGACACACACACACACACACACATACACACACACAGATATGTTTATATATAAATGTGAGGTGTAGGTTAAGGTTCATTTCTACTGAATTATCTATTGAATTGCCTTTGCAACTTTGTCAAAAATCAATTGGCCTTATTTCTGTGGGCTACTTATGGGCAGTCTCTTCTTTTCTATTGATCTCTGTGTCTTTTCTGTCTACAATACTATACTGTCTTGATTAGTGTGGCTTCTTAGTAAGTCTCAAATAGTGTGATTCCTTCAACTTTATTCTCCTTCAAAATTATTTTGCCTTTTATAGTCACTTTGCTTCTTGTTATAAATTTTAGAAGCTCATCTATATTTATATGAAATCATACTAAATATGAATATTATTATGTTAGGTGTATAGATTGTTTGAGGACCGTTAACATCTTTACCATGTTGAGTTTCCACTCCATTGACACAATATATCTCTTCATCTATTTAGGTCTTCTTTGATTCATTTCATAATTTTTGCCGTGTTCAGGGTATAGATTCTGTACTTATCATTTGAAAATATTTATTTGCTAAGCGTTTGAATCTTAGGGAACTATGCTAAATGTATTGTTTTTGAAATTTTGATTTTCTATAGTTCGTTGCTAGTATATAGAAATATTGATTTTTGTGTGATGACCTTGAATATGGCAACCTTAGCTTATTTATTGTTTCTAAGAAATTTTGTTTGTGATTCGTTTTGATTGCTTTTTATTTCCTGCCTAAACAATATTATTTGTGAATACAATAACTGAAAATTTTCCCCTTCCTTTTTAATTTACCCTTCATTTCTTTTTCTTGCCATATTGAACTTACTGGGTCTTTTCATACAATGGTGAATAAAAGTGGTGAAAGCAAGGGTGAAAACTTTTAGTGTTTGGTGTTAGTTATATATATATACATATATATATATATTTTTTTTTCCCCCCTTTGGTAGATGCTCTTTATACAGTTGGGGAAGTTTCCTTCTCAGATTTTGATGAGAATTTTTATCAATAAGTGTTGACTTTTGTCAAATGCTTTATGTATTTTTAAAATTTCTATTTTTACTATTTTAATGATACAAAAATCTATTTTATCTCCTTTTACTATTCATTTTCAACTCAACTTCCTTAGACACTTGTAAGTGGTCATATCAAATTAATCTACTTCCACAAATAAAGAACTTACCCAATTTCAGCCAATATGGTTCAGTTTCAGTAAGTGCTTCCTTTTGGTCTTCCTCATGGATGTTTATATTTTTTAGATCATGATTTGTTTTCTAGAGTTATAATAGGATGAGAAAATTGTAGGATATATAAATATATATTCTGATATACTTTAGGAATAGTTTATTATTGATTACTGCTGACAAAAAATTCTGATTTTGAATATCACTTATAAATTGACTATAATCTGCTGAGTACTTTTGGAGATATACATGGAGGCAAATAATCAAAGAAACCCTTCATATCATGCAGACCCACTTTGTATGTCTCTTTAAGTGATTACTTGCTTATTTCTTCATGTTTTCGGTACAAAGGAAAGTAAGGAACATCTAAGTTTTCCTGTTCAGCAAACAAAATAACAATAAAACAAAAAGTCAAACTAGGAAGGTGGACTCAGTTTGATAAGATACTTTAGATCTGTTTTGTTATGAGTGAATAGTCACTAAAAAATCCCATAGCCTTTGTCTTTTATCTTGACTAAAATAGATTAAAAAGATCATCTCATAAGTTTTTAACGTGTTTGTTTTGGAACTTTCTGTAATGACCTACCAACTCCAGGTACTTTGAAAAAAAAAATAAACAAATTATATGTTTTCAAAGTAAAAGTTACTGCATTCAAATTGAGTTTGAAGGGAAAACATTAGTTTGTACTATTAGTTTGTATGGAAGAGGATAGTTTTCAAGAATTACAAATATTCACATTTAATTACTCTGCTGAAACCTAAAATGCCACAAGTGTCTGACCTCAAATTTTACTTTCTTCTTAGACTTAAAAGTTAAGATTTAGGGCCGCCTGAGTAGCTCAGTGGGTTGGGGCCTCTGCCTTCGGCTCAGGTCATGATCCCAGGGTTCTGGGATCAAGCCCCACTTTGGGCTCTCTGCTCAGCAGAGAGGTGCTTCTCCCTTTCTCTCTCTCTCTGCTCTCTACCTACTTGCGATCTCTGTCTGTCAAATAAATAAATAAAATCTTAAAAAAAAAGTTAAGATTTAGATATGTGCAAGCTAGAAATAAATTTTTGAGTACATTATTGGAAAATATCTTAAAACCCTTCTATTTCTAAATTAAATGATGCTGTGGTACATATGGCTTTTGTTTTGGGTCTATTTTCATTTTTCTATGCAAATACATTTATTTTATATTCAGATTAGTTTAAATGAGTTTTCTGACACCCTTGGAGCCTGGATAATGAAAATGTTATTTTCTATATTAAAACCAGTGTGGTTTTTATAGTGAGTTAGTTATATGTTTATTAAAGGCCAAATGGCTATTTCATTATGATAATTATAAACACACAGAACCTCTCACATTTCTACCTACTTTACTGGATAAATTCAGGCATTATTAGTAAACTTCTGCTATTCTGCTACTGATTAAGGTACAAATTTTTAAAAGTTGTACTTTGTGAAATTCTACAATAATAAACCAACCTTTTTTTTTTTAATTCCTTTTTACCTCTCTTCACCCTCATTCCTCCACAGTATATATACCTTTTTCTCTCTTTCTCCTTTCTATTTTTCTTTTGCCTTTCTCCCTGCTTTATTTTTCTCATCTTTCTTTTCGTCTAAAATCCCTTTTTTAATGACTTCCTCTTGTGTTTCTATTTTCATCAAAATAACATTTGATGGCAATACTCTTGCTCAGTATTCATCAAGCACCCGGATTCATTCATGCAAACACACATACACACGTGCACATGCACACACACACATAATTCAAAAACAGCTCTTCATTCAGTGGGGAAATGTATTGTATTTCTCAGTTTAAGTCCTGTATTTCATCAGAGCTGTTTAGAACTTTAGCAATAGGCAAACACTTTCAGATACTGTCCCTATTCGAACAGAGGAAGGGAAGTTTCCCAGTCTGTCTTCGTATGTCTAACTGAATAGGGATCCATAGCCTGTGATGCTCCACCTAATTAAAGCCATTAAAGTCACAAGGTTACTTACAATAGCACTTATAAAAACTAGAGTTTCCACTTTCACTTTACATTTTACTCTCTCCTTAATACCCAGGATTCTTTTTCAGAAGTATTCTAAGATATTCATGGCTTAGTCTTCAACTGACAACAATAATCGGTTACATGCATGTTTTTGACCAATTTAGCAGATCTTATTAAGTTAAAATGTGGAGTTTTTAAGTAATTGTAGTTTTAAAAATTGGAAAAATTCTTTTGCAAACATTTTGCCCCAGTATTTTTTTGCCACTATTATTTAATTTAGTTTAATTCAATTTAATTTATTTTTTTTTAAAGTACGCTCCACGTCCAGCGTGGAGCCCAACATGTGGCTTCAACTCATGACCCTGAGATCAAGACCTGAGCTGATATCAAGTGGCACTTAACTGACTGAGCCACCCAGGTGTTCCCCCAAGCCCCCGCCGCCACTACTGTATTTACTAGAATATCGTTATCCTTAAGAATTGGTAGTTTGCCATTATGAAAAGAAAACTGAAGGTGCTTCACAGAATCTAAAAATTAGTAAAACACGTTAATGAAACATGTCTACATGTTTCTACATGTAGTTGCTACAAACTACTAGTTAAGGTGGATTAGAAGTGAGACATGTATTGACCTTATTTACCTTCATCTTCTCACTTCGATAAAGGTCAGTTGAACAACAGAAAAAGATTATAGATTAAGAAATTTATGAGGATACTTCCTGTCCCCAAACTTTTAACAGTGAAACTTAGATAGTACTTTAAGCTATTACTCTTAACATATCTTTTTTTTTTCTCCTTCCAGTAATATTTCAAGAAAGCCGCAAAATCAAATTATTACATGGGAAGAAAAAAGGGTCCTGTTAGTTTAAATGAGCTTTATTTATAAGGAAAATACATATTGTACTAATTAAGCCTTAACTTGGGCCCTCTTCTTCATGAATTGCATGCTCCCGTGTCACTGATACTTGCATGGTAGATGATGTTGTATGAATCTGTGGCTGCTTCAGAGCACAATGGTGTGATATGAAGTGATGCAGAAAACAGGAGAACCTTTGTCGCTGAGTCAGCTGCAAGAAGAAGTGATGTGTATGAATGTACAGTATAGGGAGATCTATGAAAGATCTAGTATCTTTCTCCCAAAAGACTCTGTTCCGTGATACAAGGAGAATTCAGTTCTTTTTGGCAGACCTCCACATCAGTTTGGAAGCAGTAAAACAACCACAAAAACAAGCCTGGTTTCTCAATGTCTTTACTCTCAATATTTTAAGTAACATTTTATTTCTTGTTTTCATTTTACTTTGTTTTTAATAACCAGAAGTAATACCCGTTTCCACTGCCTGCTTTGAGTTCAATGCCATAGTAAGAATGTAGATGAGAATGAATTATAGAGATGAGTTCAGCCATATGTGCCGTGCTTGTAATTGTTATTGGCAAAATTTGAAGTAAATGCCCTGTATCTCTTAATTGAGGAGTGGATGACTTTAAGTGATATTACATCAAGGAGGGCATAGAATCCCAGCAGATGATGTAATTATGTTTAAAAATGAGTATTATTAAATAATTCACACTTTTAATATGGAGAAATTAGGTCATTTTTCCACTCCTCCCACAAATGTTCGATCTTAATATCTAAGTAATGAAACAACACAGACTGTGTTATCCATCCTCGTGGTAACAGAGAATGCCAGTTATGACAGGCTCATTGTTTACTTTAACAGGTAATTTGTGGACCGGAATCATTTAATTGTTCTGAGTACATAATTACATGTCAGCAATTTCCAATTTAATTAAAATGTACAAATCTGAAGATTAAGGGAATTTTTGAATTATTAATCATTTTTCCACTAGGAAATCTTGTTGCTCTGCAGGAGATTTGTCCAGTGTACAACTATACGTATTTTTTTCCTTCTCTTTCGCAGACAGACAATTTTCCCGCAGAGCCCAATTACATGGGCAGCAGGCAGCAGTTTGTTCAAAGGTAAGGCCTATTAAATAACTTTCTCGGCTTCCCCATTTGCATTCGTGTCAAAATTGCTTTGCAAGAGACTACATTTCAGATTCAGACTCCTAGAGACAACACTTTCTCTTCTTTTTCTTTATATGTATTTCAGTAGCTCCACGTTTAAGGACCCAGAAAGAGCCAGCCTGAGAGACAGTGGGCACGGGGACAGTGATCAGGCTGACAGTGACCAAGACACTAACAAAGGCTCCTGCTGTGACATGTCTGTTAGGGAGGCACTCAAGATGAAAACTACTTCAACTAAAAGCCAACCACTTGAACAAGGTGAGTGAAGCCTTCCAATGCTTACAAAGTGTAAAGCTTAAGCAATCATTATAAACCTATTAGTACTGGAGTTGCAGTTTATCACGCTGGAATGGACCATTGATAATAAATCAAAAGAAACAGCAAATCCAGATCTTGTCCCAGACAGAAAGCAGCTATTCAATTCCTCAGTAATAACAGAAAAAGGAAGACCATGGATATTAGTCTGTAATCTTCTTAAAATGAGAACTTGACCAAAGTCACTAGATTGTTCTTATCTTTATGGACATTTCCTAACCTTTTCCATTTTGTGTTTATCAACAAGGAAAGTAGGGCATATTTAATTAGGTATGCACATCTTAATATACTAGTTTACAAGATTAAATTTAGTAAATTCACCACATTTAGGTAAAGTGAAAACCTGATTGGAATTTTATAGCTCTTAGCAAGGTTTGTTTATTTTTAGCTTGAATTTTAGCCTCAAAGTCGTTACTCAAGAGTCAAATTACAGCGGAGCCAAAGTTTGGGCTCCTTTTTTGGATTTACATCTAAATCTGCAGGGATGTCAAATAAACACGTACTTGTTGGCCCTGATAGCGATATAATAAAGAAATACTTCTTAATAAATACATATATTTTTTTCTAAAAGTCTATCTTCATTTTTTTTTGTTTTATTAGTTTTGATGTTTTTATTGTTTCAAACACAAAGAAATATTTGCTAATGATTCACCCAAAGAAAAGTGAGTAGCTCTTTTGTGTAAGACTTAGACCCTGTGATTGTGAATAGGTTTTTGTGTCTTATCATTATAAAAAAGGAAAAGAACAACTGGATAAATCAATTTCAGAATTACAAATGCATTTATATTTGTTATACTAGTTCTCAAAATACTAATAGTATTTAAATATTCTAATGTTTATTATTTCAGTTTTTTAATGAGAAACTACTTCTCTTAAGATACTTATTGGTTGACAATTCAGAGAAAATACATTTTGCCTGTAGTGCATGCAGTCTGTCATATCATACATACTTCAACACATGTCATGTCTATTAATTTCTCAGATCATATGAAATTTTAATACACACATTCACACATATATAAATTCAATGCAGACATAAATGCATATGTTCAGTTTAATATATATTTAAATTTCTGTACTACAATTATGCTGTTTTTTAAAAGTTGGCCTCCCAAAAGGCCTTCTTTTGATAAGTTTTAACTGCCAAATATACCATAGCAACTTTTTGTCTAATAATGCAACATTATGTTTTAAATTTTCAACGAAAGGTATTTGAATGCTTATGGAATATTTATAATTCCTACAAATTTGAATATTTACTTGAAGTGACTTAAGTGATCATGATGGGTTTTGATTATGTCATATTTAATATGGTAATTTTTTAGACAAAGTTTAAATAATGGGTTGTTGGATCTTAATATGTGAATACAGAACCTAACATAGATTCATCTATGTATATAATAAAGTGACTGACGGATAATGCACTGGCTACTTTTTGTAAAGCCGCATAGAGTAAGTAAAGAGTTTTGCCTTTATTATATTTTCGTGAGAAACTCTGTTAACCAAAAAAAGTTTATATGCTGTTCACATTAACCCTTTAAATTTTTTTAACCACGTGAGTGATGTATTTGATGTGAAGGGGTAAGGATCCTTATAGAAAAAGGAAGGGGTCTTATTCATGTCTGAAGATGTACTTTATACTGAAAGTCTGTTTTTTTCAATTTCAGTATCAGAAAATAATACCTTAAGAAGGTGGCTGTTGTTCTTAGAAGAAAGTACATTTGGCATATATTTTAGTTAATGTTACACATGAAACAATTGCTAGTGTAAGAGTGAGAATGCTAATGCAAATGTCTCCTCTAAAATGAGTAGTTTCCACACATCCTTATTAATAAATATGGGAAAGATATTAGGAATCTGAAAGCCACACTTAGATAATCTGTAATAATGAATTACAGGAGAGGTATTAACTTCTACTTTAAAACATGATTTTGGAGGATTAACTAAAGTAGTATTTCATTGATTTGTTGACTGTTTATTAATTCATTTATTTAATAAATATCTATAAATCCTTGTAATACATAAGGAGAGTTAGAATCTTTAGGAACATCAAAAATAAATTGGACTTGGAGTGTGCCTTCAAGAAACTGTATGATGAGAGATCTCTCTTTCCTTCTCCTCTTTCTCTCTCTGTCTCTTGTCTCTCTCCCTCGCCCCCTCTCTCATCCGTCTTCTCTCTCGTTTACCTCTGTCTGTCAGCTTATCTATCTCGATGTCCATCATCTATATCAACTTTTTTCTTTTCCTTCCTTCCTTTTTTCCTTCCTCCCTTTCTTCCTCCTCTTTTTTCCTCTTTTCTTTCTTTCTTATCTATGTTTATATCAATATCCATTTACCTGTCTAGATTGGAGGAGGACATTAGCATTTACTGAGTTTTTACTATCTACTATAAACATTGCTAGCTGCATTTCAATGTTAGCTTATTTAACCTCCAAACTCTCAAATACTTACCATTTTTATCTTGCATTTAAGAAAACTGAGCTTATGGGAAATTTATTAATTTGCTCAGCAGGTTGGACTATTATCCTCACTCGAGATATAGCCAAACCTTGTGTCTTTTCTACACAACTTTGTCTCCAAATGGTAAAATTTGTTCAAAGAGACAATCTGATCCACTTCTATGACTAGAAACCAAATAAATATTGAAGAGTAAGTTAAAACCCAAGTTCATGTATGCAAACCTTAGGGGAGAACATCAAAATAGCTCATATGCATTGAATGAATTATTCAGCACTTAAAACTTATTATCCTATTTATTTTTAATTGCATTTATAAATAGGTAAGTAATGTTACTCTCACATTTAGTAGATATTAAGAAATTTTCTCAATATTCTATACTTGTAAGTAGTGAAATCAGCATTAGAAATAAAATGGCATGCCTTCAGAGCCCCCCCTCCACTTACCCAGGGGTGTATACTATTCACAAAATGAACAGTTTACTCAGAAATAATTTTAAAATGTTTGAAGAAACAATCAGACATTGTCTTGGTCAATATACGCTGTTAATTTATTTGAAAAGCATCATGAGAAACAATGCCAAACTAATTCAATGCACACTTATAAAAAATAATTTTCTTTACAGATGAAGGATGATGACAGCCGTCTTTAAGCAATTATCTCATGTCAGATTTCAAATATTAAACCCATTTTTAATACCTTTAAAATCTCCTAAGAAACAAAAGTAAATTTCCTCTTAGCAGAAAGAAACCAAAAACTAAACAAAAAGAAACCTGCTTATGAGTCTTTTTCTCTTCTAAAAATTTGTAGTTGTGCCTTGACACATTTCAATTTAAAAAAATCAGTAGCATATTATAGTTTACATTTTTATATTAATTTAGTTGGCATCTTTCTTTGTTTAAATTTTTTTCTATTAAGAAAGATAATGTTCTATTTCTAAATCAAAATATTTCTTTAACTTAGAAATTAGAATCAATTGCAAGAATAATCTTCACATTTTCAATGGAAATTTCTGTGCTAATAATGGTTTTCCTTTGCAAAAGACTTAGGCCTTTGAGATTTTATATTATTAGTTTAAATATTATTTTTTTCTTCTCTTTTGCACAGATTTTTCCATTAGTTCTGTTCCTGATTACTGCGTTTTTCGGTTCTATCAGCTTAATCATCCCAAATATGCAACATTAGTATATGTTACTCATTATTTTAGCAAAAATATTTGAAAGGGTTCAGTAGTTAATTGAAAGAGTGATATAGGGCACTACAGCTGGGGATAGATTTAAGGATTTTATATTAATAAATCCTCTAATAGAAAGAGGTTATTTTAGTTTCTCTTAGTGGAATTTAAAAGATTCTTAAAGAATGTTTTTAGTTTCTTTCTATGTGATTGTTTTTTTGTGCCCTTCTTCTCTATTTGTCAATTAGATTTTCTTCATGCTCCCTTTGTCAAATATTATAGGTAGGTAGGTAGGTAGGTAAAACAACCCACTCTGACTTCTTTAAAGAAGTGCCTGTATCTCTGAATTTCTGTCCACTACAGAAATCTGGTAAAGTATTTTGCTTGTTAGCAATAACTTTTTCTTCTTTAAAAAGATTTAGTAAGCCTTCCCTAAAATTCAGTAGTCTGTACCGTAGTCTGTACCATTTCCCATATAATACATGTGCAGTGTTCAAAATGCTGTCTGATGATTTCTCTGAACTCTCTAATGCTGGCTTAGGACTGTTCTCAATTTTTTCAAGAATAATCAGTCTTCTGCTGTCTTTATAGTTGACTGAAACCAAGTTCTTGAATTGAAGCCAGACACTAGTGGAATACATCGCACATTTTAAGTGTTGACAGCCTTTGTTGCCACGGCAGTGGAAGCATCACCATCCGGGAATCTGAAGCCCCTTTTAGGTAGCCAGTTTTTAGTCCCTTCCTCTGTAACTGGATTCCAGGACTTTCTGATCCTCAGGAGTTGCTTCCTTCAAGTTCTTTCTCATTTCTCCTTTTATTTAATTGCCTTATAATTTCTTTCTTTCCTTTTTTTTTTTTTTTCCTATTCATTTCTGTGCTTCTGCAGTCCTTTCTCTTCCACTAGAAAATCTGACCTCTTAAATTACATTCTGGGTTAAAAGCGTTTCACAATGGAATCCCTGATTAAAATCTAATAAAAATAAAATCAATGGAAAGTTGAGAATAATAGAAATACTAAATAAGCCAGGTTTGCTCCAGTGAATTCAGTTTTAAAGCTAAATTACATTCTTAAGGGTTGCCTTCCCACTTCCCAGAGGACATTCTGCAAAACTACAAAAACTAAAGCTAATGGATTTTTGTTGTTGTTGTTGCTCTTTTTTTTCAAGTCAGTGCTTGAATTTTGCTTGTGGACCCCATATTCAAACAGGATTAGGCTAGTTTAAAGGACTGCAGTATTTGTTATGTGATTTCACTTTGGTGAGGCTCTGAGCCCCACTCTTTCACATCTCCCTCCCTAATTTACTGCATAATGACTGCAATTTCACCATATTTCTAATTATGCCTGGAAAGGAAACAGTTTAAAGTTTCCACACCCTATACTTTGCTGTGAAGGAATGACTTAAAAAACTAGTAGGGAAATGGGGAATGAAAGGTGAAGCTCTTGTCCACCAAAATGGGGGTGAAACCATGCGGATAGGATTTGGGAAGGGCTTACTGAGGCAGGATTAGGAACACTGAACACAAGCTTGACCTACTTTGAAATTTCACCTAGAACTGACCAGGAGTAGGAAAATAACAGGATGGTACTTTTATATTCCTTCTCAAGCTTCCATTCTGTTTTCTATGCTGCACTACAGTTACTGCAGCTCTGACCCTTCCAATACATGAGTGTCTTTCCCCAGACCTTCCCACAACAGGCAATAGCAAATTGCTTCTACAAAAGTATGGACATGGACGTGATGGCCACATCCATCCTCTCAGCAGCCATCTCGCAATCTCTGAAAATAATTTTTAAAAGAAATGCCGCTGTAAACTTATTAATAGTCAATTTGTCTTAGGAAGGAAATGGAAAATTACTTCCATATACAGGGGGCTGAAAAGGAACTGTTGAATATTTAATGCCAGGAAGAAATCATTTACAAATTTTTAAAGACACTGCTGCTTTATGATTCAAATATATGGCATTTAAGAAATTGTATTATTTGCCAAGAATTATTCTTTTCAAGCCCAATAAGTTGTTACTGGACTGCATTTACTTGAGAGCACCTTAATACCAACTTTTTCACTCTCTTGTGCTGTGTTTTAGGACTTGCAGAATTCATCAGGCTTTACATTTGACTGGATAAAATATTCCCCAAACTCTGAGGCGCTTCAGTTTATTTTTGATTACCAAACTTTGCAAATGTCCCATAGTTCACCTAACTTTAAAAGTTTCAATGACATCTCTTTTTCTCGTATGCAAACATCTGCTTCTAGAATCCAGCAGCTGGTATCATGAAAATAGAGAGATTTTATCACCCTCACATTTGTTCTCATCGTAAAGCCTCCCTAACAAGTGTTGCATGATTTACTATAGACTCAATGTGATTTTGAGATTCTCTTGCTTTTAGTAAGCACAGCAATGACTTTTGCTAAAACACTCCAATTTAGGAATGTTGGGGCAGTATTTCCCAAACTTTTAAAAACTCATTTTGCCTTGGGGGCAGGGACACCCTTCCCAGCCTTAGAATTACTGTATCTTTCAAACACTTGAATACAGCTGGAGGTTTTTCCTTTAATGGTTTTTTAGGGCAGTATTTTTTTTCACTTTTACAAGTAAAACTCTGTAGTAATATTATGAACACTTCTATGAAAATTAGAGTATGCCCGTAACCTGTGACAATCTAGAATGGTTATCAGTTCATCTGTTAATTAAGAACTGTGAGAAAATAATGTTAATAGGTCTTAAGCATCCTCCAAATATTTTCCATTATTTCACTTGAAACTCATGCTCTACTATTGCAGGTTCTCTGTTCTTTTGAAAGCTACATTCAAAACACTAGAGTAGAAAGATTCCTGAAGTATAATTCCCATTTTGTAAGAAAACAGACAGATTCAATGACTTTTTAATCAAGTCTTCAGTTAGAGGCAGAGGTAGTACTAATTCTAGGTTTATAATCTGCTGGACTGGAGCTCTTTGCATTTTTTCATACCATTCCTCTAACACAATAGAGAGACCTTCGTGTCTCCAAAAAGGTATCCCAGATTTGTCATCACACTTTGTTGCCTTATGAACCTAAAGACGTAAGCACTTTATGCTTGATTCTTTCATATATATTGAATAGATACTTAATTATTCATATGTTATATATATTGAATAGATATATTGAATAGAAGCTCCAAAAGATAAAAAAAAAAAAAAAAAGAGTTTCATACCAAATATAGGCATTGACACTACTGTGTTATTTGTCACCAAGTCCAAGGATGCATCTATTTTTTGTCTGGGGACAAGATCTACACTAACTGTGTGTCTCATAGCTCTGGAAGAGATTTTTATTCACTCATTTATTTAATCACTTATTTTTCCTTTTAATGAACAACTGTGCCAGGGGTAGAAGATGAGTTAATGCACAGGCTGGGTTCTCAAGGAGCTCACACTATAGTAAGAGAACTTGACATATAAACCACGAGGTTGGTGCAGTGAGAGATATACCCTGAGTATTCATGGAGACATGAGAAGGAAAATCCAGCCAAATCCAGGCTTTGGGGGAACAAAGAAAATTCTTGGAGAAGGAGACATTGGAGCTGATTGTTCCTTCAGAAAATGTGTATCTCACCTGGCCCAGTGACCTTTGGGGAAGGAGGATGACAAGGCTCTCTCAGAAACACAAACGAAGTGAAGCAACATGTTGGATGCATGGGAGTAGGAAGGTGTGAGACTCAGAATGGGGCATGTAAGACTGAGACTCTGAGAAGCTCAGTGATGGGACAATGGACCGGGGCCAGGAACCATTGGAGGTTCAGGAGGTAACAGTTCAAAGTCTCATTTAAAGAGATTATTGTTATGTCAATGACTGGGGAGACAGGGATATGCTTAGGAAGCTGGGGAAGTAGTCCAAGACAAGGCAAAATGAGGCCCAGAGTAATAAAGAAGTAGCAGGAATGGAACTAAATGAAAGATTAGAAACTACTCCTTTTAGTATATGACACAATTTTATGATTATAATTAATTGCTCAGCATTCATTTAAAATTGATTTTGGGATAAAAGTTTCTAAAGAAAAAAATAATTTGATACTCAAATAAATGGAGTAGAATTTGAATTATTTAAGTATGTTTCTGTATAATTTATACCACATATATTCGATTGACATATAAATATTTGAAACTTTCAGCATTTTCTCTAAATGAACAATGATTATTTGCATGCTGGAATTGACTTGCTAAAGAAACTTCATTCAAAGATGATAGGTAAAAACAAAAACAAAAACCAACTTCAGTTAACCAGATCTTTGGGAGAAAGTTTAGAAAACAGTGACATAGTATAGGGCATGGTGTCATAATGAATCTTAGCATCATAACTTGGGTGACTGAGTTCAGTTTACTAAAGTGGCAAAGATAGGGTGAGGGCACCACTGGGAAAATACTTGGGAAGTAAAAAGAGTTTCCATGAATATTTCTAAACTAGAAATTATAGTTTGGCAGTCAAAGTAGAAGTTAGGAAGTGTAAATTTGGAAGCCATTGATATAGGACGATACTTAAAGTATGTAAATCAATGAGAAAGATCATTGCAAAAAAAGAATCCAGGAGATTGGATTCTGGGATTATTGTAAGGAAAGGGTCCAGGACTAAATCCTAAAGAATTTAGAAGTTGGGAAGGGAGAAAGTTCAATAATTGTTCAACCTGACAAGAAATATTTCTGAATACTTTGTGTCAACCCAAAATCCAGAGAACTTGTAGATGAGTTATGTGACTAAAACCTCGAGTTCTTAGATTTCATCTCCAGCCACATATAATTGAGAGCCAAATTAAAACAATACATTAAATAAAGTTGAATAATACTGTTTTTGTTAAAAACAGTAGCTCAGATACTGAGATAGTTATAATTTATGATTCAAAAAGCTAGTTTAGTGTAAAGTCCCATATATGTGACCTGGCACCATGGGCATAAATAAATAACTTCCAGAGCTTATTCACTTTGAAGGAAGAACATTCACTTGGAACCAAATGTTTTGAATTTTTAATGTAATTCAATAATACTTTGTATAGTATCATTATGTATCATCCTATATCTTAGGTGTTATGTTGTATATTTATTCAGCAAATATTCTTTGGGTTTCTGTTATATACCAAGTACTCTTCCAAGTATTGAGGATTGAATAGTAAGCAAAACGTACATTCCCATTTACACTGAGCTTACATTCAAATGAAATTCTCAAGTGAACCCTTTTTGAAACTCACAAAACCCATTTTCACAGAACTAGTAATCTAGTAATGGAAGTAAAACATACACCAAAAATATAGTAAGATGTAGAAAAAAATGGGCTATTGATTAGGTATATACAAAAGGGTCTGAGAATTTCAAAAGGAGGAGTAGAATACTGATAATTATTTAATGAAGACTTCATACAAGAGATGAAATTTGAGCTAAGATTTAAGGGATGAGGAAGCTTTTTACTTTCAGAGGTAGAAGAAACACCCAAGTACATAAATACATAAGTGGGATATGGGAAGTGTATATAATAATCTCGGGGATAATGAATAGTCCAATGTGTCCAGAGGAGAAGGGACAAAATGAAGAAATGCCAATGAAAACAGGAAAGAGGTGGTCAGTAAGGGAAGGAGGAAGTAGGAAAGCCGCATCACCATGGTAGCCAGAGATAGAGAAGAACAAATATTTTGATTCTTTAGAGAAATCCAAGAAAATGAGGCACAAGGAATAGTTATGGAATCTGATAACTGACAGATCACTCTTGATTTCCATGAGAGAAGTTATAATGGAGTAATAAAAAAAAGAAAAAGGATTTCAAGATAGACCATGAAGTAAGGTCAGAAATTGGAGACAACAATTTCTCTGTTATTTCAAAACCAGCAAATAATGGAATAAGGGAAAGAAAGGGGAAATAGTAGGTAAGAAAGATCGTATTATGAATGGAAATGCTTTAATTATTTAGGGTAACTAATTCTTAATATACTGATGCAGAGGATCCAATTAAAAGGAAATACTGGAGGGTTGGGCTAGATACAGAATATTCATTGGAGTGTAATGGAGATGCTAGCTTTAAAGTAAAGATCAACTCTTTTTCTGTAAAAGAAAGAAAAGAGAATTAAATGAAGAAGATAAACAGTAATGTAAAGGTAAAGGGGAATTTATAATAGGTGGATCCAATCTTCTCTATGAAGTATAAGGCAAGTTCATCAATTATTTCACAAAAGCATTTATATGATATAAATGACCTCAACATTGTGAAGGCCAGAGGAGATCAGGAAATAACGAAATATTCTACTCCAAGGTACACATCTGTCAAAAACAGATATAGCTGTTATTTTATATTTATAATTATTAAAAAAACAAGAAATAGGAATGTCATACCACAGAATAAATGTATATATTTGTATTTGATAACTGTATAGCCAAATATATGAACATATTCAAATTTGCTTCTCCTAGATTTTCTAGTCTCATAGCTTGAGTAAATTTTTGAAAGCAGATGTTTTGTTATGTGTGCTTAAAATTCTTAGAACAAGATGCTTTCCAGAATTAAGAATTTTTCAGATTTTCGAAAGGTGATGTAATGCATAAATCATACATCATGTAATCTCCCCACTGGAATCTATGGCAGTACTCACAATCAAACACATTACATTTTGTAGTAAAGAAGGCTGAATATTTACACAAAACGGACAAAAAGAAATAGTTCATGCCAGTTCAAGTCAGTTTTTACCACCAGATGAGTAACCACCATTTCCAGATCTGAAATATTTTTGGATTTCTAAATCATGGACAAGGAATTGTAGACTTGTACTTAATTTGCATGTTGGGGCTTTTGCTTCCTTACATTCTTGACAACCAGTTATACTGCTGATGACTCAAGTAGTAAGAATGAAAAAAATTATTGTCTACCACCTGGAGAAATTATTTAATCCAGTTTCCTATTAAATCACAAGAGAAATGTACAGTTGGGGTCTTGCTTCAGACCAAATATAGAATAAAAAAGTCTATCACCCCTGTAACAGTTTTAATGTGATAAATATTTACTTTGGGAAGCTAAAAAATAATCTGGAACATGAAAATATTACTGCTTCATAAGCTCCTTTCAAGTAGTATTTTCAGAATTTGCAGACTGATAACAAATGCACCCCACTTCTGATACAGGATATATTTTTGAAACAAAATACATATTTCATGGAGATTGATTTGTCTGCCCTGGTTTTTATTGTCTTTGAAGTTTTGAAAATTCATATTGAGGAATGAAATTATTTTATTTTGGTTTGTCCTAGTCATTTCCTTCCTAATATTAATTGCTGTGTTTATTACATAATTTCCTTTATAGAGACATATGATCTTTTGTCCCTACAAAGTAACATTATTTAAGTATTTAAGGGAATGTTGGCAAGAAAACTTTAGAATATTTTAATACATGCAGAATGACTTTGTGATATACATAAGCATTGTTCTACACTGTTGGAAAACAATAGACAATAGTTTGAATCTTAAGCAAATCTATCTGATAATTTTTTTTTTTTTAACTCACGGAGTTGTATTGTGATTGTTTCTCAGGAGCAGATTTCATAACCATTAATTAAAACATGAGCACATTAATTCAACAAATATTATTTTAGCACTCATGTATTTGACATTCTGCCTTCAAGATGTTTAGACTTTGGAGATGTCAATCTTCCAACCATCTAGCTGTAATTCCATTAATTAAAAACAATGATACAGGGGTGCCCGGGTGGCTCAGTGGGTCAAGCCTACGCCTTAGACTCAGGTCATGATCTCAGGGTCCTGGGTCCGAGCCCCACATAGGGCTCTCTGCTCAGCAGGGAGCCTGCTTCCCCACCCCTCTCTGCCTGCTTCTCTGCCTGCTTGTGATCTCTGTCTGTCAAATAAATAAATAATTTTTTAAAGATTTTATTTATTTATTTGACAGACAGAGATCACAAGTAGGCAGAGAGGCAGGCAGAGAGAGAGGGAGGAAGCAGGTTCCCTGCTGAGCAGAGAGCCTGATGTGGGATGTGGGGCTCAATCCCAGGACCCTGGGGCCATGACCTGAGCCGAAGGCAGAGGCTTTAACCCACTGAGCCACCCAGGTGCCCAGAAGGAGAGGATTTTAAGCAGATTCCACAGCCCAGCACAGAGCCCCATGCAGACTAGATCTCACAACCCTGATGTGCTGACAGGAGCTGAAATCAAAGTCCAATGCTTAACTAATGCCCCACCCAGGTGTTCCTGTACCAAGCTCTTCTAAACAAATTTCTCCTAGTGGCAAGCTGATGAGATGCTCTCTTACCTCCTGCAGTAAATGAAAAGCCTATGTGTCAGACAACCAAAGGAACTTGCCCACGGTTGAGGCCCTTAGTAGTGTAGCAGTTGTCTGGCTGATGTCATGTCTTTCCACTCCAGTCCCTCCTGCTTATTTAGTCTTCAGTAATTATGTGCAAAGACTTCCCAAGGCAGTTATGTTGCGTGTATTAAGCTCTAGGATCCGTGTTACTTTTAGAATTATGACAGACGACTCAGAGATATCGACATTACATTCACAAATTTAATTCCACTTTATTAATGATCTACAATTTGTAAGACACTATAGTCGCTATGTAGTAAGACATTTCACAGTTCTCTAGGAATTTGATCAAAGGTTTTGCTCCATTAAAACAGAGCAAATAATTCCATTCACTTCATTTTTTTTCCTCCATCCCAAACCTGCCAATATTTTCTTTCTATTTTCATAATCTCTTCCCAGCCAGCTCCCTTCTAGTCACCATAAGGGCTATCACCATGTACTTACTCACCCTAGTCAGAAACAGGTAAAGAGACTCCTCTCCTTTCTCTCCAGCATCCCACTAGGTGTCACTAAGTCCTGTTGTTGCACCTCCCAACCTTACTTCCAGGGTATTTCCCCAGTCTAGGCTGCCTCCCTTTTTCAGATCACCCTCCTAGGCACACGCTCATGGGCTTCTTTTGTGGTCCTGGAGTAAACTACCAGCCATTAGCAAGACAGTGATTTCCTTGAGATGTAAATTTCATCATTGCATTCCTCCTGCAGTGATTAAGATCCTGTAGTGATTTCTGTAGAATACTAGGGAAACAACAACAACAAAAGAAACAAAAACCAAAAAAATCCCAAGTTACACTTTTAACCTTGGCCTATAAACCTTAACCTGGTGTCACTCTCTTCTGCTAGTTTATTATACACCAGCCAGCGAAGTCTTTCAGTTTCTTCTTTCATTTCTCAATAAAGCGACCTCTGGTGCTGAGACCTTTTTGGCACTAATTTGTCTTCCCCAGGAGTCTGCAAATTCTGTGTTGCTAAGGACACACTTCTCTTATTCTTGATGTATTCTCAATATATCCCCAATGTTTATTTAAACACACACACACACACACACACACACACACACAGTTTATGGAGGATTAAAACAAGATCAGGGAAAAGATTTTAAAGAACTTGAAGTCACAGGGTAAATATTAAAGGTTCTTGATCTGGTAAATGACATGATAGTGAATTAATCTTTAGGGAAGCCAATTCTGTTGCAGATAGAAACAGACATTTACTTAAATTATCTCATTTACCATACACAATTTTGAATAATTTTATAAGATAGTTATAGGATAGCTTTAGAGTATATAATTGCCTTTTCTATTTCGAATAGAGAAATAACCAGTCTAAGGTCATCAAGCTTTTATGTGGCTCTCTGATTACAATTTCATGGGTCTGTTCATTATCTCACAGTGGCAATTGCCTATGTGAGAAGTAATGAAGTTCTCACTAGTCTAGGTGATATTGAAAATGAGAGGCAGTCATGGGGGTTACCAATATTTGGAGACTAAAAGCCTCAACATCTTGGTAGGGAGTAAGAGAGGTTCATGAAGTTTTTTCAAAATTAAAAACTTCCACCAGGTCATAACGATATTGTTAGGTGATTGTATAATATAGGCTGGCTAAAACGATGTGCAAAGAAAGCAAATGATGCAATAGGAATGAGTACAAGAGAAATGGGACAGTGCAAAAAGAAAGCACAATCTATTTGAAATATATGATGCTCTACTTGAAATATTTGACTACAGGTTTAAAGATTAATCTGTAATGTTGAAGGAAAGGTAGATAAATTTGGGCTATCTTTTGAGTGTCTGTTACTGATATTGGACTCTAAAGTATATACAAAAATTAAGGCATGTGGATAAACTGACACGTTTAGGAATATAATAAAGTGAATTGTCCCTGGGAAACACACGAGACAAATTAGTAAAATGAAAACTTGTCTTGAACTTTAGATTGAATCAGGTAAAGATTCCTGAGCTCAGAAGTAGTTCTTCCTGTATTACTAGATGGAGAAGCCATATTTGCAATAAAATTATTAGATTTGAATACCCGGGAAAGTGGTATTCATTTATTTCTGAGCAATACTGATACAGTCGGCCATATCCATGTACTGATTTTTAAAAAATCAATAATTAGATAAGTCTATTTAGAGGAAAGAGGAGTGGGGAATAATGGTTAATTTGTCAAAAGGAATAATAGACAACACTAAGAAAAGGAAGAGCCAGAAAGTACTCTATGGAAGAGTTTCCAAACAGAGGTGTAAGTGCATCTCTTCAGAACATGATGTGAAATCCTCTTGAGTTTACACTTTAATAAGAACATATATTTAAAATAGTAAGGATTAAAGAAACAACCCTCTAGAAGCCAGAGTTTTCCAGATTTCTTCCTTGCATTTTACCGAGGATACCAATACTATTTCTGCTCCTCTTTACTTCTATAAAATATGGAGATTTTTAAAAACTAGGCTACATAGAACTTCATAGTTTAGAAAATAAATCTCCTAGATTTGTTTTAATTAGGTGTTTTGCTTTTCTATATGTTTGATTGCTAAACTTATTTTCTGTTTTCTACCCACACATATATGTATGGAAACATATATGAGTTTACATATATATATTACTTATCTTCAAAATTTGAATGGTAAAGCTTTAAATTTTTTTCAATTACGCTTATCCTACATCCATCAGAATATCATTAACTTCTGATATGCATTGTATCTGTGTCTGGAAGTTCTACCAGGTTACTAGATACTTTCCCTTGAAGTTACAAAATGTTTAAACAATATATAATAATATATTTTCACATAGATTTATTAGCCTAAGAATATTCAAAACCCATTAACAACCTAATAATTTTCATGTTCACATGACAGTATTTTATTAAAGATTATTTACAAATTTTTTGAATGTTGAAAAGAGTGAAAGAAACAGCATTGTAAAAGCTATAAGGAAACTTACTTGTTTTAGATTATGAGCAACATGTTTTATAAACAGAGGTTACATATTTTGTCTAATTTTTTTTGGATCTATGGTGTTAATGAATATAAATATGTACATTCATTTCAATTTATATATTACTTACATGTTATCAGTTCATTTAAACACTGGATACATTTATTAATACTATCAGCGTTTGAGTGATATGCTATCATTTTCTTTAGATGTAACCTGTCTTTCTCTGATACCAGTTCAATAACGCTAAACTGTTTAAATTCACTTTAATAATGCAGCACAATCATTAATTCTATCCTGGGGGACCTATCTACATCATAAATTATTTTAAAAAGAAGTCAGATTTCTATTTTGGTTGATTCAAAGACAACGGAAATTCAAATTGAGCCAATAGTATGTTGCCGTATAAAACCTTATTGAAATCTTCACTGATGAATAGTAATACAGATAGTTACTAGTATGCTAACTATAATTTGCTTCTAATTTATTTGACGAAGACTAAAAGTAGTTTATTCCCTTGGTGTTGTAAGTATCCCCTTGTAATTACGCTTGTGCTCTTAATGTGCAGTGTCTGTTTAAAATATTGGAAAAGGTAAAAAATCTAACTAGTAATAATTATACTGATGTATAAAGCATTAGTGATATTTCAAAGTGGCATAAATTCTTTTTTATCTTCTCAAATATAGTTTGAAATAGATGATTCAACATTTATTTGTCCTAGACACTGTATTAGGCACTAAGGAATAAAATTATATACAAAACAAATCTAAGTCCTGATCTCTGGTAGTTTACCCCAGTAAATGTTTATGCCAGTCAGTCGAAGCTCTTGGAACAACATCTAGTTTGACTTCTTGTGAAAAACACACCTTAGCTCTACCATGTGAAATCAACAAATATATGAGAGTTGACTTTAAAATTTGGGAAGAGTAAAAGTTTATCTTATCTGCAGCTGTGAAAGCTGTAGATTGGAATTTTTATCTCTTTCCTGTAGATAAAAATATTGAGGAACAATTTCCTGCATGGAATTCTTGAACAGAATAAGGACATACAGTGAAAACTAAGGAAATTTTAATATAATATGGACTTCAATCAACAATAATGCGTCAATATTCATTAATTAACTGTGACAAATGCACTTTATGGATAGAAGATGTTAATAATAGGGCCAATTGGATGTGAGGTTCTGGGGACTCTGTATTAGCAATTTTTCTGTAAATTTAAAATGATTCTAAAATTGAAAAGTTTATTTAAAATATTAACTTTGCTAGAAAAAATTGAGGAGACAAAATCGGGCAGAATGTTAGATGTTAAACAAAGAATGTGGGCATTTTTTGTTTTGTTTTGTTTAAGATTTATTTATTTATTTATTTATTTATTTATTTATTTGACAGACAGAGATCACAAGTAGGCAGAGAGAGAGAGAGAGGAGGAGGAGGAAGCAGGCCCTCTGCTGAGCAGAGAACCTGATGCAGGGCTCGATGGATCCCAGGACTGTGGGATCATTACCTGAGCCGAAGGCAGAGGCCTCAACCCACTGAGCCACCCAGGAGCCCTGAATTGGGGCATTTTTAATGATCTATAGGAACCATTAAAAATACAAAAGTAATGCAGCTATGTAGGGAAACTTTCTCTGTGACCGCACAAACTCTAGAAAGGGAAAGGCGGCATCCAGGAGACCAATCAGGTTCAGTACTTTCAAAGTGATAAAGACCAGAAATCATATGGTGGTCAGTGTGAATGGTCAGTGTGGTCAGATAAAATTTTGACCCAGTACAGATAAAGTAATTAACAGTATTTGGCAATTTATTGAGTATGAAGTCTTTCAGAGAAACACAATCTGGGTGATTTCGAAAAGAGATTTATAACATAATAAAATGGATATAGAATAGGAAAGTAACATAAAATTTTAAACTTAAAAACTACATAACATAAAATTTTAAACTTAGAAACTACCCTAGGTAGGGTAAAAGAAGATGTATTTGAGTTCCCAAGGCTAAATGAAAGTTTAATCATTTCCTCCAGGAATGTCTTGTGTTTAAATAAATTGAAACATCTTGAACAGTGAACAAGGAATGTTTGGCATTTTTGAGCCTAGAATGTCACTGTGGTCTGTTTCCCAATCTTTGTAATGGTAATTGTATTCTTATTTGAAATATTAATATTTTCTCATAAGTGCACAGTGAATCATACTTTCAATGCATAAACCAAGAATTGGGAGTAAAATACGAAAATTTCTAGCTGCCAGGCTATCACTTAATCAGTAATCTCTAATATGTATTCAGAATATTAATTAATAGTCCTAATAGAAGTCTATAAATGGCACATGGCTACAATTCCAAATTCACTTGATAAAATGAAATTTTAGGTAGTTAACTTTTATTTTATTCTCATTTACATTTCTACTTTTGATTATTAAAAGTAATTTTATGTTCCATATCTCACATGTGCAAAATAAATTACTTCTGAAACTTTTAAAAGGTAAATGGTTGAAATTATCAAATTTGAAAGTGACCCACAAAACAGCAGTAATGAAAGAGAGCTGAATTTATTCCCATTATGTGGAACAGTCCCCGTGATGTCAATGGATTTTCCAAAGAAACTTTTTGTAGCCAATTTGAAGTGTTCAAATTAGAAGTAACTATTAGATTAAACACAATCTCGATTGAAGTTAAATTTTCATTTTATAGATGTGACGAGCTCTTTAGGCTCATTCTTATTAAAGAAACTACCTTTTCATTAAAAAAAATATCTAACATTGCATCATCAAATGAATAGCTATGAAATAGTTTCTGGTTGGGGAGAGGGAACTCACATTCATTGTTGATTTGTACAGTGCTTTTCATTGGGTTCAGGAAAGTGTGACTTTTAATTTTGTGATTAAAATAGAAAAAGATATATATATTTGACCACCAATTTGCCAGGGGTACCAGAAAATGATAATGGAGTTTTTGTCACAAAAGGGAACAGATACCACAAACTCTCCTTTGATGAACTGTTCTCTCAAATCCCACTGCCTTGCTGTCTAAGGCTGACATGGAGGAGGGAGCTCCCTCAGGGGTATAAAGTCCTGAGACATGATAGATTTATTTTTTCCCATCAGGTACAATATTTTCAGGCTGGTTGGAATCCTGTGAGAGTATTTTGGTCAGGATAAACCGTGTAGAGGTTGACTGGTCATTGAGATTACCCATACTGCAATGAAGTACAAACATCTTTGGAAATTTTTTTTCTGCTGAGAAAAGCTTAATATAATCATCCCCAATTTCCAATCCATTTTCTCTGAAATTTTCAGAAGTCATGAGCTTTTCTCTTTGGATCACTAAATAGTGCATTTAAAATTCTTTAGGAAAAATTGTGCTTACATATAGCAAGTATAATAAAACTTTATACTAATCAACACATTTTTTATTTTTGCTTTGCATTTTTTATTTTGTTTTATTTTTTGGTGAGAAAAAAAAACAAGGCTAGTGACTGTTATATATAGGCTGATCTGTCTTTAATACAAGATTTCTTTTTGTTTTGTTGTTTCACAAATACCTACTGACATTTAAGTATCAGAAGTGTTTGCATGAGTATTTATAGAAATGCTGTATATTATAAGGTTATTTTCATGTATCATCAAATACACGGAAGAAGACTTGAAACTTTTTCCATCATTGTAATGAATGTCATATCTGGAGTTAGTAGATTCATTTCTGGCATTGGCTCAGTAATACCAGTTGCTTATCTCTGTCTTTCACTAGGACCTTAACTTGCTAGGTCTTTAGTACCTTACCTGTAAATGAAAGGAACCAGTTAGGTTTTCTCTATCTTGCCTTACCCTTTACAATGCTATATGTATACAGAAATATGGACTCTGAAAAGTTTTGCCACTGTAAGATTGATTTTTCAGCCTCTACTCAAATTTTACCAATTATTTCCTCAGTATAGAAATATGATTAATTCTATACGTGTAATATCAATAACTAAAAATTCATCAAGAGGGAATTCGTTTGCACTGTCCCAAATTTTCAGCAGTCCTGTTGTTGCTCATAATAAGAATGGATGATGATGTATTAATAATTAAAAATATTTCTGGGCAATAACATTAATTCACTTAGTACTTTTTCACTATCTACACTAAGCCAGATATATTGTAGAAGGTGGAGACAGGAGTCCTCATGGAGAAATATACATTCTAGTGAACATGCAAGTCATGAGTAGGGGGAGCCATGAAGGTAGTGAGAGAGTACAGCCCGATTGCTCTCTGGGGAAGAGAGTTCTAAGCAGTGAACGACCAGTTTTACTTGCTTATCCGACATATTGAATGAAAAGCACAAAGACCCTGAACTCTGGGAACCAAACTGAGGGTTACAGAAGGGAGGGGGAAGGGGGCGATAGGGTAAACAGATGATGGGTATTAAGGAGGGCATGTGTGGTGATGAGCCCTGGGGGTTAATATATAACTAATGAATTATTGAACACTACGTTGAAAACTACGTTGAAAACTAATGATGTGTACTATTTGCTGTCTAACTGAACATAATAAAAACAAACAAACAAATAAATGAATAAATGGCGTGGAAATATAGTGTGTAGGGGGGGGAGCACAACGTCCAGCATGGCTGGGGCAGAGGAGGTGAGTTTGAGGTAGAAGGAGGCATTAGGGAAGAAAAAAGGGGTAGATAGATAGTATAGCACCATTCATGGAAAGTGGAAAGGACACAATTTCTGGTTATTTATCTTACTGATGATGCTTGTGATCTATTAGGGAGGGCACGTATTGCATGGAGCACTGGGTGTGGTGCATAAACAATGAACTTAGAACACTGAAAAAAAGACAAAATAAAATTGAGTGACCTAATACGAAACAAAACAAAACAAAAGAAAGAAAGAATCATCTAAATTGGATTCTTTTACATTAAAATATCCAATTCCGTGGGAATTCTAAATTGTAATTCCCTGGAGACAACCTTTGTAAAACATGTTTGTATGTTTCTTTAGTGTCTCTGGATGTATTGTGTGTGTGTGTGTGTGTGTGTGTGCGTGTATGGCTGTATACACACACACACACACATATATATATATATATATATATATATATATATATAGCAATTGGAGTAATCCCAAATATATAATCTGTGTATTTCCCTTGACGCACAGCATTATATCTTGAGCAAATCCCCAGCCTATAAGTCTTCAAAAGCCTTAGTTGCATTCAACTCACTATTCAAACTCAGTGTTCAAAACTGTGGTTGAATAAGTCTTTATTGATGCATGCATCTATTTGGGGAAAATTATGTATCATAAACATATACATATACTTTATAATTTCTTTTATAAATAATGGGCTATTTTACTTTACTCTTATAAATAATGTACTGTTAAATTTACAATAATATCTCTTATTTCTTTAAGAATTGATCCTAGAAGCAAATTACTGTCTCAAAGAACATGAATTTTTTTCAGGTACCTAATAAAAACTAAAACTCCATAAGAATTTTTTTAAGTTTTTATTTAAATTCCAGTTAGTTACCATTAATTAGTGTGTTATTAGTTTCAGGTGTGCAATATAGTGATTCAACATTTCATACAACACTCAGTGCTCCTCACATGTGCCCTCTAATCCCCATCACCTATTTAACCCATTCCCCCCTTCTACTTCCCCTTTGGTAACCAGTAGTTTGTTCTCTACAGTTAGAAGTCAGTTTCTTGGTTTCTCTCTCTCTATCTCTTTTACTTTTTGCTCATTTGTTTTCTTTCTTAAATTCCACGTAAGAGTGAAATCATATGGTATTTTTCTTTCTGTACTGACTTATTTCACGTAGCGTATTACTCTCTGGCTTTAACCACATCATTGCAAATAGACATTTTTCCAAAGAAGACATACAGATCTCCATAGGAATTTTTAAAAATTAACAGACTCTAGATTCCTCAAAATTTTCACATGGTTAACTAATCCCATATCCATAAAGGGGATATTCTTAAGAAGGAAATATAATTGTTTTTTGCTATTCCATACTTAGGTTTCAGAAATCACACATGAAAAAATAATTATTTTAATTTTTAGACCAACACCCTAACCATATTCATACTAGGTTTTTCTTATACTATTGGCATTATTTGGGCAAAAATGTTTTCACAGTTTTAAGAATTACTGTAATGTCAGTTTAATGCAATAAAGAGTTTAGGGGATTGTGCTCAAAGGTTCTTTATCCAATTAGAATGTAAGGAGATCGTTTAACGAAGTAAGAGAGTTCAGGTTTTAGATACAGCAGTTTAGAAAACCTAAAATTATTACCATAATATTCACACAAGGAATATACCTTGTTTTATCAAATTATGCAACTGAAACTGAATGGAAAGAACAAAAATGAGTAAAATCATGAATTTTTAGTAGATGAAATAATATATTTAGTATGTAGCTACAATCACAGAATATGACTTCTGAATAAAAGTGAAAATTCTCATCGGTTAAAAAAAGATGATTCAGTGCATGAGCCACAGTACAAATTCTTTATAGTATCATTTATGTTTGATGATGTGTGATCTGTAAATTGTGTAGTCTTTACTTTGTGCCAGATACAATTTTCAAAAAAATCTAACCACAGCATGTTCACTAATTGCATTACTCTAACTAGTTATATTGTATGCCCTTCATTTGACAATATAACGATATAACCTTTGAAAATGGTATCCCTTGTGATTTTTAAATGCAGCATCAACATTTTGGCAGAATCATTTTGCAAGTTATGCATTTGAGTTAAAAATTATATCTTCTGAAAAATGTCTGCATCATACTGTTTTTTCTTTTGCTCTTGCTCACTGGAAGCATAAGGTGTTAATTCTTTGGTGATTATTTACCAATTCATTAGTCAAAAGTGTTTCCCAAAATTGGATATGAAGAAATTACAGATATTTAATTATTTTAACCAGAATTCTATTAAAAATATATAGAGAGTAATGCAATAAATTTTTTGTTCATTTTAAATTAACTTCATTCAAAAAATAAATTAACTTCGTTCACTCATTAACTCATAACCATCTTAATACCACTTAGTGACAATTTATTCTAATAACCATATGATTTATTATCCAAGTGGCTCATTTTTTTAGGGTAAAAGTGGTACCTTTAGTACTTTCTCTGAGACTGGTGTTTGAGGGCAAATCAAAGCTTACTATAAAGGGATTTTTAATGTAATAAGATAAACAGTGATTGTGCAAGAAAACTGAAATATAAGAACAATGGAGAAATAAGTAAAACAAAGAAAAGCAAAACCTAAAAATTAATATTGTTCTAGTTGGCTCCTCTGTGATTATTTTTTAATGTTAAAGCTTTTAACATTTGCATTTTAATTTTTAAAAAGAATACAAGCTATTTTTATTACTCATAGATGGAGTGTGTACACATCAATTAAAAGTTTAATAGCTTTACAAATAGCTTTACTCACCTCCCTTGTGTATTTGAAGTGGAAATGCTTAGTTTGAAGGAGAATCCATGAGAAAGAAAATTATTTAAAATTTAATTCATAGATAAGACAGCCAATCTAGAATAATTTTAGTTCCTCCAAAGTGAAATATATCACCCTTACATATTTTACTTTTTGCTAAGTCAACAAACATGTTAATATTATGCCAACTAACAAAGGTATTTATTTTTAAATTAAAGGCAAATCTATATTTGAATGCATATGAGACTATGACTTTCTATTTTGAATGTATACTAGAGCTTATTAAATTTTAATACAAGTAAACCAATTTAAGGTGACTTATGGTTTAATAAATGCCAGTGAGAACAGGAAGTTAAAAGGCTTATAAAATTCAGGAAGATAATTTCAACTTGATAATATTTCATGGTGCAGACTGATAAAAATTTCTGTTACTATTTCTTTTCATCCTCTATTTTCTGGTATCCAGACATTGATATTTAGCATTTTCATGCTTTGAATAACAGTTCTATGCTCATTATTAAATTGTCTGCAATTTTATGGATAAATAAATGAGAAATTCTCCTTTCTCAGCCATGCCCAGGGAGCACACTGCCAGCTTTCATTTCTGTACAAAGACTGAATGTTACTTTGACTAGCTGCTCTCTTCATTTATCAAGAGTTAATTTTATCTGTATTAGTTTACTTTTATTTTTCACTTTTGTAATATTGTTAATATGTTTTGAAGTTAACTAGGCTGATATTTGGCAATCTTATTTACAATGAAATAAAACTTTCAAGACCTTTTATTAAAATGAGTTAAGATGTACCATAAATTAGTCCTAGTTTCTTCCCTGATAATTTAAATATTTTATTTAATGTAAAAGAGTTACATCTGGAAATTCTACAATGCTGTATGTATTTCATCTCCCTTTATTAGATTGCAGCTCTAAAAGTGACAATGCTCAATGAATTAATATAATCTAGAACAGAAGGGAAGAACAAAAATCAATTTGTATTTTCACATTCACTTATTCTACATTAGTACTTTGTTTCTCTTTTTTCTTTTTCTTTTCTTCTTTTTTTTTTTTAAGTCTTCTGTTCATGCTGTTCCTTTCAAAGGGGAGGGAAAATAATGCTTATTTCTAGCTCATTTTGTAAAAGCTCATTTTCCAAATTACCATTCCAATTAAAAAGCAAACATTATGTATATATAAACATGTGTATTCATCAGGAAGATAATCTATCTGATACAATATCTGATTTTGTATTTATTTGAACTTGTTTTACAATTAAAGCATTTCATGTCCATTTCTCTAATAAATAAAATTTTAAGAGGTTTAAGAGGTTTATGGATTTCTTCAATTAAAGAAGCAGAGACAGTGGAATTTCCTAGCTTTCCCATAGCTAAAAGAAAACCATGACACAGTTTAGATTAGAGGATACAGTTCCTGATTCTTCATTTCAAGAGATACAACTATTGTCAGTACTTCCACTTTAAGGTATGTCCACAATTTTCAAATTTTCAAATAAGGTATGTCCAAGGAAACTAACAGCTGTTTTAAGGAAAAAGGAGCACTTAAATACAGATCAACATTTTTTCTGTTTCAGTGCTACAAACTCATTGTGAATTAAAATAGTATTTGAGGAAAAAAATTTTTTTAAGGAAGCTGATGTGTTCACTTACTTTGATAAGTATATCAAGGAGTTAGGACACAAAATATATTTTCTCAAATAATACTCAAATTTTCAAATTCATGTAAACTAAAAAATTTTGCATTGCACTTTCATATTTTATCTTTTTAAAGCTTAAGCATATTATTATAGGAATTACAGGTTGATCAAAGTAGGGATGGATCCTATATACTTTGTATGGTAATGATAAATTAATTGCTTAAAATATTCTGTATCTTACTATTTCAAATATGATTGGTAATGCAATAATTTAACACTAATTTTTTAATGTTTATTTATAAATATGCTTTATACAAACATGCTTTATATAAATATGCTAAATATGCTTTATTTTTTAAATTTTCAACTACTGAGAAATATCTTTTATAAGATGGATTGAATTATTACACAGCCCTTCACTTCAAATAATCATTTTGTTAATTATGTACATCTTTTCATTCTACTTTCTCACACTTTATGATCTTTTATTATGTTTGGAAAATATACATATTGCAAAAAAAAAAAACCACAGTTTTATAAATCCCTGATTTAAGAAGAAAATCTAAAAACCTATTATGTTTTTACGGTTTCATATTCTGTATTCTCTTACAATAATTTAAGCCATGTCTTCAGAGACCAATTAAAGTCAAAAGAGTTTGTAAAAATACTTCCAATTTATAAACTGTGGATACATAAATTTTAGAGACCATATTGCAGCACTCAGTGAAGTGTATTTTTTAGTCCATCTATGCAAAGAATGGCATATCAGGAAGGTGCAGATAATCAATGGCAACGTGTCCTGGATATTTCGTAGCCAAGTTCTATATATTTTTTCTGGGTCAAGTTAGATGCAAATGGGATCAGTCCTACTTTGATGTTTCAAAAGTTGGATCTTGACTCAGTTATTAAGATGTAAAGGCTAGAAGTAGGTAAACCAGTCCAAATATATAACTCTACATGCTGTTTTCTCAGTCAAAGGTGTTTATTGCTCAAAATGCCTGTTGGAGAAGGGTTCTTTCTTCAATATTTTTGGAGCACAGTGTAATTCCTCCATTATAATAGCTACTTTTTTATGTGTAAAATTATGTTCAGCAAGGCCTTGCATATTTACCATCCTAGAAAGCAGTTGTTGAAATTCTAAAAGTAATGAATATGAAGAGGTTTCAATGAGAATGAAGGACTATCCTGTTGTCAGTCTTCCTCTTCTAGGCAGTGATTCCTTGAGGAACTGAATGTCCTATATTATTAAGAAAAATGTCACGAGACATTAGCTAATTCAGATGTTAAAAACAGATTTATGATCTTCAAAATGAAGTCTGTGTGAATTTATTTATTGTTGCATAAACACACTAAGTAGTAGTTTTAGTCTCTATGATAAACAATATAAACGTAAATTTTATTTTGTTTTATAGTATCCTGAAGTCTCCTGAAATCCACATGTGATTATTTTAAGGTTTTTAGCCTTTTCTTGTTTCATTTTGTTTTGCTGCAAACCAAAATACAGTCATAGTATTTGGTAGTATAATTGTTCCATTTTAATAGGGTCTATTTTTTCCCTAGTCCTGAGAGAGAACCTATGTAGGCCATTGCCAGATGTATCATTCTAGAGTATATTAATCAAGGATCTGAATCAGGATGGCAACTCCTGTGTGTCCAGAGAGCTGGGTCAGGATGTTTCTATAATTCCCTGATGAAGAGTAGAAAGATATTGGCCTTTGTGTCATATAGACTTTAGTGTTTTGTATTTTATTAACCAGTTAATTGCTGCTTAGCATACCTGCTAAGTAGGACACACTCTTATTCTTGTAAGTGAAGGCCTCAATTATCCAGTTGACTATAATTTTTAGAAGAGGTTCTTACTGCCAGCAAGAAGTGAAATAAACTGGTTTTTCTTTTCCAAATAAGTTAAAATTGAGTATATGCAGAAGAGAAAATTGAATTGCCTTTTCTCTGTTGTGAGGTACCCAGTATAAAACAATGTGTCTGGGGCCCTGGGTGACAAAGTGGGTTAAGCAGTGGACTCCTGGTCTCAGCTCAGGTCATGATCTCAGGGTCCTGAGATTGAGCCCTGTATCTTGCTCTGGGCTCAGCCCAGAGTCTGCTTAAAACTCTCCGTTTGCCCCTTCCCTCTTTCTCATATGTGCCCTCTCTCTCTTTCAAAATAAATAAATAAATCTTAGGGGAAAAAATGGCTCCAAATATATTGATAATGTACACCTTAAAAAATTCAGTACTTCTCAAAAAGGAGGGGCATGATCACATTCAGTTTGCAAATTGTCACCTCTTAATATCAATACTAGCTTATCTCCTTGGTTTTGAGATCTGTCAGAATCCTGTTTGTCATATAAAAGCATACAAGATAAAAGGAAGATTGCAAATGAGAAAGGAAAAAAAACAAAGGAAAGAAGGAAAGAGGGAAGGAAGGAAGGGAAAATACTGGTTTCTGAAGATAAGTTATGTCTTCAGGGGAAATGGTATTTACTCTGATCATTTCAGAAAAATCAACCCATTTTTAAGGTATAACCTGCTGATTATCAGTTCCCTCCCCCAACTAAACTTTTCTGAAGTAAAGTTGATTTTGGATAGGAAAACTGGGCCAAATTTAAGAATTATGGACCAATGCAGTAGAATACCTCTTTGCCATGGATCACATAACTCTTTACATTTATCATCACTGTCCTCACAGACAGTAATTTAGTAATTTAGAAGTCATTCCCACATTACTAAAAAAGGGATTATGGCTTTGCAATTATTCTTGTACTTTAAGTCTGATCAGGATATCTTGGTTCATGTGGAAGTAAACAGTGAAGAAGAAAACCTGGATTCTGGTTTATTTTTGCCATTTGTCCCTTTAATGCCAGATTTCAGGATCCTGTTGAAGGAATAGCAATGCCCATCTTCTTTAGAGATGAAGTTCAAGTATATTGATAAATGTGAACACAGCTTGTAAATGTACTTACGTGATATTATAACAGTTGTTCTTACCAAGAAATAAGAATAGATGGTTGATCTTTATATTTTATTTGTATCTATTACCTTGGTTTTCTAAACCAGTTACTTATAACTTTCAATAGACAACATCTTACGAGAATACTATTTCATTCCAGAACACAAAAAGAAAACTGCAGATGGCATAAAATTATTTAAATCCTCCGTTTTCGAGGAACGAATTCTTATTTTGTAAATTTTCAGTAATTTCATGTAAACTAATTTATTTAGCCCTAACCCTGTAAGAAAGAAAATCACATTAAATAGAAGAACTGAAAATAGAATAGCATTAGAAAATGTCAGTGTTACTTCAAATAGATTATTTGAACAGAAGAAAATACAGGTTTGTACTTTTTTGCAAACAAAAAAATAAGGGAAATAATTTGACTGTTTTTAAATTTAGAATTAATTCTTGCACTCAGTCTTAAACAGTATCATGCAAAATATATTACATATTTCAAAGCACTCATTGTGAGATTTAAATGTACTGTTATCATTTATACTAGATGAAGGAAGTTAGTGGTTCTCTTTTTAAAGTAAGATATAAGATTTTATGCATTTTGAGTATTAACAATAGAGATTAGAAAAGAATTCTAAATTGAAATTCACAGTGAGAAAAAAAAATGTTTTCCTTCTAAATGGGAGTGAAGCTACCCAAGTTTGTATCTGTGTTAGTAGAAGAAAGGAGTCAAATATGAAGGTTGGCCGTGCTCTCATCTATTTAAATTCCTCCCACGTCCATAGTTGATTGACACTCTCAACAAACTGATAATTGCCCACTTGATTTGTTTTAAATAATTCTCAATTTTTCTGGATTTTTAAGTAGACTTAAATCATTAGGAAATAACTTGTGATCATTGTGTGGGGCTTTTTTCTTTTTTATCCTTTATTTATTTACTGATTATTAATACTACACTTTTTTAGAGCAATCACTTGCTTTATTTATGGTAGAAGATCCATTTTTTCTGGAGACAATCTTCCATTCCTTTCGACACCTGCTCCCATTTTTAGAGCCCCTCCCTCCTTGAGGGACATGCACTTGTTTTCATTAAGTTTAAAACCCCTGAATTCAGGTTGGTTTTCTGCTTTTCCTAGACTTCATGTCTAGGCAGAGTAGCTCTTATTTATTCATAAAATAAAATTATTTTTATGCATATTAGCCATGTTGCAGAACAGCAATTTAGCAAATTTTTGCATGAGTGTTTCGTGCTAGAAATCTAAGATGACTTTCTTTATTCCTGATGGAATATTAGTTTTATAAGCTATCTTTACAGATTTATGTTAATGTAACATGTACTATATACAACTCATACAGAAAAAAAAAAAAAATGCAAAGATTTTGCCAAATAAGCAGAATAGAAAAAATGTTGTTAAGAAGCCAACCGTTTCTTATATCCAACATGAATAGCTCTGTTACCATGTTATTTGCTATTTAGGTTTATTATAAACACATTTCTACCAAAAAGTGAGCTATGAACCACTTGTTACCAAATCGCAGTGCTTGGATATAAATGACCACCTTTATATGTTCTCTACGTAGAATCGAAAGTCAAGGGGTATACCTGGGTGGCTCAGTGGGTTGAGCCTCTGCCTTCAGCCAAGGTCATGATCTCAGGGTCCTGGGATCGAGCCCCGTGTCGGGCTCTCTGCCAAGTGCAGAGCCTGCTTCCCCCCCTCTTTCTCTGCCTGCCTCTCTGCCTACTTGTGGTCTCTCTCTCTCTTTTTAATCAATGAATAAAATTAAAAAAAATCAAAAGTCAAATATCCTAGAATGTTTTTTAAGATCATAGAATACTGATAATGAAATAAAATAGAGTCTATATGTTTAGCATCCTCATCCTACAGCTCAAAACAAAGGTGAATTTTTTTAAGGTTGCCAAGAAAGTTGGAAAGGGGGTCAGAAACAAAAAGGAACCAAGACTACAAGTCTGCCGCACTTCAAATTACATGAATTAAGTTGTCTTCGTTATATGAAATCAAATAGATCATAATCCTACATCTCTTTCCATCATTATTTCAAATGTATTAAAACATACTTTAGTATTCCAGATATTCTTCAGTTTCTTTCATGAATAGTAAAGTCATAACAGTGGGGTATCTAAATTCCACGACAGTGAACATCCATAACCTTGAGATAGCAATAAAATGTATATTTTGGTGTTAACAGGAATTTCATCAAGTGGATTTTTACTTTAACCTGATGTACTTTGTGGCATCATTAGTCTATAAAATGTTCTGAATTGATTGAATTGGTTATATTTTTATATATACGCATAAATATGGAAAGTATATAAAAATACATGTAAGAAGAGAGGGTTTTGGTTTTTTTTTATTTGTTTTGCTTATTCTTTTTAATAACATAGGATCATTCATGTGCTTATTTTAATTACCATTACGGGGAGATTCTCATGGGAACCAACTTTTCTTGTTGACCTTATAGAGAAATTGAGGTTACAGAACATTTACCTGTGCAGGGGCACAGTTGTGAAGGAAAATCAGGTTCCAACATTGGTCTTTCCTGTTTTGTAAAGATCATATTGGTTTCTCTTAATCTTCCAGGGAAACAGCAGGCAATTATTTCTGCTTATGTTACTGAAAACACCAAAGAACACCATATTGTGTTTTGAACAGTTTACAATACTAATTTTGAGTACCATCTAGTGAAATGAATTCACCTGATTTACAGAAATCATTAATGTGACCCCCTCAAAAAATATGCTAACATATTGTCTCTCACTCTGAAGCTGATTCATTCAGGTCACAGAGATATAATAATCAGAGATGTTGCCTTGTAAAATGGCCTTGAGTACTGCCAAAGCCAGTTTTCAGAGCTGAAGGACTCAAATGAGCAGTCACCTTCACGTTATGCAGCATATATTTATGAGGGGAAAAAAAGTGATCTTTGGCACCATGTGGAAAGTCAGAATACAATGTACCAGCTAATCATTTCATGTCAACTGCTGAAAGGAAAAAAAGTAGAAAAGCCTTGACATCTTTATTTCCTCACTCTGATTCAGTTCTATGTAAACAGAGCTCCATTTTGACAACTGTTTAGCTCAAGGCGCAGATTTGAAGTATTAAAGATAATGGCGTATTTATTAGATTAACTTTTGCCAAGATCTTTTAGTGTCTTAGATAATTACTAGCCATGGTACATTTGAATGGTTTCGGCATGTATTATTGTAATGTGTACATTCCCTTGTAGGCATTGATGTTGTGTCAAAAGAGATATTAGAGAGTCTTTATTTAGTTATGTTTCATTGATTTGTGTTTTTAAAGTGTGTATGTATATGAAATAATTCATATCCCTGGTTTATTTCTTCCCCAAATTAAAGAAAGAGGTGAGGTTTCCTTTCTATTAATTTCCTGAATTTTAAAGAAACTATTCTTTCATTATCTTTCTAATTTTAATTATTGATCTGTCATTCTTTGATTACTCAAGTGAGCACCACCAGAATTGCTTCATCAAATTTGCACATTATATTTCTCCCTTCTGTTTTGTATGATTAATTCATACAGTCTCTTTGCATACTTGGATTTTCATTCGAGATCTAATGCCCTTTCATCCTTCTTTTATTTTTATATTTGTTTTTACAACAAATATATATTTATATTTGTTTTATATTTTTATTTTTATATTTGTTTTTTACTGTTTTACTTATTAGATTATTTTACAAAGCATGTTTTTATCACTACATTTTATAACTTTTAATTTTCTTTAAAGGTTTTTGATTTAAAAAATAAAGGTTTTTGATTAACTTAATATTTTGTATGGATTTTCCTAACAGCCCCTTATTTTTGTTTGTGGCTGTGTGGTTTTTTCTCACAAAAGAAATTAAGATTTTCTTTCTTTCATTTTTCTTTTTCTCTTCTTTACTTTTCTTTCTTTTTTATTTTTATTTTTATTTTTTTAAAGGGGAGTGGGGCAGAAGGAGAGGGAGAAAGGAATAAATCTTAAGCAGGTGCCATACCCAACATGGAGCCCAACACAGGGCTCCATTTCACGTCCCTGAGATCGTGAGCTGAGCTAAAATCAAGAGTCAGACACCAAGCCAAATGATCCACCCAGGTGCCCCAAGCAGTAAAGATTTTCTACTGCATTTTTCTATGTATGTAGATGAAACAGCTTTTAATTCAGTCAATAAATATATGATTGTTTTCCAGTTTTAAAGAATAAAAGGTCATATTAGTTTCTAGAAGAAAAGTTAACATTACTGATCCCAAATAAGATTTTCATTTGTTTTATTTTTTTAAATCACTTTTTCAGAGACAAATCACAGGTGTTAACCTTGATCTTTCTTTACTTTCTGGGTAGATTATCATTTGTCATGATTTACCCAGAAAAATCTCTGTCAGCACCTGTTGTCCAGGCATAGTCATTAATAGTGGTCTCTATCATTTTCAAAAAATACCCTTGCTTAGACAGTATGTCATATGGTCACCTGCTATTTATGGGTGACTACTACAAAAATGCAACATAAAAAGAAAAATGTAGAGATACATAGAGTGAGGAAAAATAACTATACTTGGGATCAGGAGAGTAATTTTTATTTTGCTACTAACTATTCTGAATTCCAATTTTCTCACCTGGAAAATAAAGACATTTTATTGCATGATCTCTAAACCTCTCATCCTTAAAGTATAAATTATGATATATAATTACATTTCCCTTGAGACTGAAAGTACACAAAGACTGTGGATGTATATAAACAATAGTTGCAAAGAAGAAGTTTAGATGCCTTGTTTAAGAGATGGCCTGAGTGTGGGAGGGAATACTTGCTTTCTTTTGTTTGGGGTTATAGTTGTCCAAATATCTTTGGAAAAATATAAATGAAGTGTGTCAATGTGATTATTATTCTGTATGTGAGCAGTAAATCATATACATGGAGACCTGAAATAGGCTCTAAGAAAAGTTCAGGCAAACAATTCTGAAAATAAGGTTCTTTCCACAATGTTCAATAAAGAGCTAAATAAGATATAATTTTTCGAGGGGTGCCTGGGTGGCTCAGTGAGGTAAAGCCTCTGCCTTCAGCTCAGGTCATGATCCTAGGGTCCTGGGATTGAGCCCCTTATCCAGCTCTCTGCTCAGTGGAGGAGCCTGCTTCCTCCTCTCTCTCTCTCTCTGCCTGCCTCTCTGAAAAAAAATCTAAAAAAGATGTATTTTTTTGAGTCATGATTTCTTTGAATGGTAATAAACCATTGGTAAATAATGAATAGAAGGCCAAACAGGAGCGCCTGGCTGATTCAGTTGGTGGAGTAGGTGACTTTTTATCTCAGTCGGGGTTGTGAATTTAAGTAGAAATTACTAAAAAAATTAACTCTTAAAAAAAAAGAAGATCAAACAAAAACTAAACTTTCTTCATTATTTTCTCCCCATATTTAGATATGGCAGAAAGAATTGTTAAAAATGGAACTTAATTGATTTAAAAAAAAATCAAAGAAAAACAAAAACTAACTTTACTTTTCATAGTTTATCCAATTAGTTTGTGATGGTAGTACTTTGAATTCCTGATTTTGTTTATTTATTTATTTATTTATTTATGTACATAATTGAATAGAAGTAGAGCATGGGAAAAACCTGTATGGTAGCCATGGAACATCATTCTAACCTTCAATCTGCTTCAGGTTTGTGTGGCCCAGGTCAAATCCTTTGCCTTTCTGGTATTTCTCAGATTTTTCTACTAAAGAATCCCTTAAGGCAAAGGACAGGAAATGCATACGTACCTCTCACAACTGCTAGAGGTATTAGATTCTCATGTTCTAGTTTTAAAATACCCAGAATTTTTCTTTCTGCTTTAAAATGTTTGTTTTAACAGGGAATTCGTGATTTAAATTGCTTTCCATCCAGTCATCTTATTCTTCAGGAAAACGGATCTTCACTATTTGTGTGTATCTTGAATACATTTTCCTCTTAGAGAAGCATAGAGACAGAACATCAGTGTTTCTGGAATTCTGACTCCATTCATTCCAAAAGTGCCCTAGAGGGAAAGAATCATATATTTATGGCTTTTTCACCACCACTGTGTAAATTAATACCACCCCCCCAAAGATTATGTGTATTACTCCTTATATGCTTGAATTTGGTCTGAGAAGTATTATATTGAGCATATTAAAAGCAAAAGCGACAACAGGAATGGTATGTTTTGCTCTGTAACGCTCAAACATTGAGTCCCAAGAAGAGTGGCTTTCACTTCAGCAGACTCCACATTCACACGGAGTTTATGTGCAAATTTTGCTGTACTTTCTTTGACTTGCCAGCACTACCCTGCCATTATAACTTCACAGCAGCCTTCACTGAGTGGTTTCTGTGAACTCTCCTAAGTGCTTGGCATGCATGTGCGTGTTTCCTCCCCACAAGGGCCCAATGAGGATATCCCCATTTTGCAGATGAGGAAAGGAAACAACGTAGAAGTTCAGAACAAAGGCGGTAAGACGTTAGATCCAGCTAGGGGGTCTGCCAAATTTGATCTCAGCCCTTTCTCCTTATTCTAACTGCCAAGTATTATTTATAGCTGAGAATGCAGTTTTAAAGATCGAAATTTTCAACTCCCCACCCCGAGCAGAGAGCTAGAGTCGGAGCTGGTAGGCCTCTCATAGATAGCCTGCATTGTGCTCTCCGGGTAGTGAAAGAGCTCAGCGGTGTCACATGCAGCTGCATGGAGCAAGACAGGCAGCGCCTGATTTATAAATGACCCACATACACAGAAGCACACTCGCCCTTCCTCATTGTCTTTGCCACATTCTGAACCCCTGCTGCTGACTGTGCCTTCAAAAAGTGGGAAAAGGAAATAGCTATTAGAAGCAGGCACAGCCAGGGATGCTGGCAGGCTCCCATGCGACACTGGCCTTTCTGTCTCTCTGTGAAAGTGTGTATGCATCTGTGTGAATGCAGGTGCACATGTGCATTGGTGTGCCCCTCCCTGGCCGTGTTTTTAGGTCCCCAGTTTATTTTGATCAATTTCCACATATGAGACAGTTAACTTGTTTTGGAAATGTTACTATTTTTGTAAAGACATGGACTCCTTGGCCAAGAAATTCATTAAAAAGGTCATAAAAGGTGCTTTCTTTTTTCTCTAAGTTTTGAGGTTTGGGGGTTTATTAAGTCACATGAATTTGGATAAATTTAATCGGGTCGTTTTCATGTTTGTATGTGCAACCTGTACCAGATATGCACTGTGTGGCAGGAAAGAGAATTTTCTTGAGGGAGGAAAAAATCTTTAGGTAATTTGGGAGCATAGCAAACTTATTGAGGGAGTAAATAAACCAGGTGGGATATTTCTCAATTGGGAACACAAGGGAATTCTAATAAATTGAAGGGTGGGAGAAAGTGTGTTCAATGGAGGGAAAATACAGAAGAGAGAACAAAGGAGATTGGAAGAAAACAAACTCTTACTCAGATGTCCTCCTAGAATCACTCCAGTGTCTGGGATGGAGGGAATGAGCTCTGTTCCTCCTCCACTTCCTATTATGTTTTATTGTTCCTTGTTGCTAGGACTTCAAATTAAAGCCAAAATTAGTATTCTTAGTACTATAGTTAGCCACCCTACAAGTTAAGCAGGTTTTTGTAAACTAAACTGAGAATCTATTTCACTATGGCTTTTTTATGTAATAAAATAATTTTGAATCCCAAAGTCAGAAGAAAGAATAAACTCTCAGAATAGAACTCATTTGTACCTGTGGCATGTATCTAAGCTCAGTAATTTTGCTTGCACTGTCCTCTAGTGATGTTTGCTTTCTGTCATAAGAAGAATGTTGACTTGCCTTTTTTTTTTTAACTGTTTTTTTGTTGTTGAAGTAAGGAAATTCACAGAGAATTTTTTGGTAAGATTTCTTCTGACTTAGTTGGATGTTTTAATATTCTTAGATACCTGTTCTCTGACTTCAAGACTAAAATGACTGAGAATTCAGCTACATAGGTTTGAAATCCCTGAAATTTGATCATAATCCAGCCTGTACCTCTTAGTGTACCATTCTGTTTTGACATCAAAGTAACATGGATTAAATGATTTTCTCCTCTCTGTAGCCATCGTCAAAGATAATGATGATTACATGGCCTATTATGCCTTCATGGCTTTTGGTAAGCATTACAGATTATAAAATCTGCTCACTAAAGCAGTCTAATAGTCAGCTGAACTTTTGTAGAAAACCCAAAGTGTATCAAGCATTGTTTCCTTTTGATTATAGTTGTGATAGTATAAATCCGTTTTTGAAATTTAATTTTGCATTCTTTTTCTAGGTCGTCATAATGATTGAGATCCAAATAGCAAGGAAAGATTAATTTAATAGCTCTTTGCTATTGTAAAGCCCAGCTCAGTGACTCAAATCCCTACCAAGAATCCACAGAAAGCTAAGATACAGGCACGGTACTTGAAGACATTATTTGAAAAAAAGTAGCAGTGTGTAATTTGCTATGCTGCAACAAAGCATGCATTGATTTTTCATTTAAAGAAACTGAAATAACATGGCAGAAATATTCTACTGTGAACAGTATAACAAAACAATATGAGATAAATTTCTTGCATTTATGTGTAAGATACTAATGTCAGTTTTTACATACCATTAGATTCAATCACTTGGAGAGATATATAACCAGGGTCGATGCTTAGGCTTTGCATTTGCAAAGGGCACGTGAATACTCAGTAACTGATACATACAAAGATGTAACATATTCTATATGTTACATCTTTGTATATATACTTGAATATCTATACACACACATTTTTTCATTTTTGGGTAGATCCAAATAGACCAGTTATGAGATTTGGTTCCATTTCTTTGTAGACCTATTTGATATTTAGTTATTTAGTCTTTTCCCCTCCCACAGCATTTGTTTCCTTTCGTGAAGTAGAGTGCCGCTATAGACTGAAAGTATGTGTCCTTCCAAAGTTCATATGCTGAAACCTAATCCTCAGTATGATGCTTTGGGGAGATTAGGTCATGAGGACGAAGCCCTCAAGAATGGGATTCATAACCTATAAATGAGGCCCCCTTCCGCCATGAGGACAGAGAGAAAAGACAGCTTTCCACTGAGAGCTTTCCACTAAGCCCTCCAAACACTGAGGCTGTAGGTGGCTGGGTTTTGGACTTTTTCTTAGCCTCCAGAACTATGAAAAATCAAATTTCTGTTGTTTATAATCACCCAGTCTATGGTAGTTTGTTATAATAGCCCAAAAGGACTACGGTAAGTGTTTACAGAAAAAAAGATGACTTAATATTAATATGCTGGGACATAAAACCCTAAAGAAACACAATGATTGTATGTGTATATACTAAACTAACTTAAAAAGAAATGCTTTTGCTAATAATGTATATAACTTTTGCTAATGTACAGTATATTTTGGTGAAATTAAGTATCATATATTTTTTTAAGATTTTATTTATTTATTTGGCAAAGGGAGAGTATAAGCAGGGATGAGATGCAGAGAGAGAAGAGGCAGAGGGAGAAGCGGACTCCCCACTGAGCAGGGAGCCTGATGTGGGGCTTTATCCCAGCACCCTGAGATAATGACCTGAGCAGAAGGCAGATGCTTATCTGAGCCACCCAGGCTCATATTTCTTAAGGGAAATATATTTCTGCCTTATTTTTTCCACTTAACTGAAAAATCAAATCAAATGCTGTCCATACAAGCATAAAAAGTGACTATTTTAATGTTTATTCACTCATTTCCAAAAAAGTGGAAAAATTTATTAATATATGCCTTCAGATAATGGCTAAGTGAGTTTCTGACTAAAAATATACATGTATTTGAAGGCATATTTAATATATGAAAATGTGTTTTTCTCCTTATAAGATACTTTTTTTATTTGTTAATCCAAATTCCCACGCACGTATGTGTACATACCTACAGTCACATTTTGTTTAAGAGCCTACTAGGATGCATGGAATTTTAAGTGAGGTTTCCATACACATGGTACTGAAAATGTGATTAGTATACAGAAAAATCAAAAGTAATAGAAACTAAAGAGAGAAGTCTTAGCAATCTTAGAAAAGCAGCATAGAGAGCTATTAATTTGCAGGCATTTAAAGAAAATACTCTATTTCAAAACTTCATGGGATTTGGATAATCTTACACGTACACATGCACACAAATATATTTTTCCTGGGTGATTTCAGTTAAGCCTTATACTCAGCAGCATCAATTTTACTAGCACATGGACCCGTCTCTTATGCCAAATTTAATTTATTTATGAACCATAATATAGAAGACAACATTTTAGTTCATTCATATCAATCTTGTTTTACTTTTCTGGAATCTATTTTTTAATTTGCCCTATTGTCATTCTCCATAGTAATTTTTTGCCATCTGGGCATTTTATATTTTGAAGGTTGTTTGTTTTTATTTTTGATTGTTTTGTTTTGTTTTTTGATAATCTGTATTGTTTCCTAGGGCTGCTGTAACAAAATACTGCTAATTGGATGGCTTAAAAAACCAGAAATTTATTTTCTCACAGTTCTAGAGACTAGAAGTTCAAAATTATGGTATTAGCAGAGCTATACTCTCTCACAGTTCTAGACAAGGATTCTTCTCTGCCTGTCCCTAGCTTTTGGTGGTTGCCAGCACTTGCAGACAAATCACTCCCAAGACTGCTTCCAAGGTCCTATGGTGTTCTCCTTGTATGACTGTCTCAGTGTCTCTTGTTTCTCTTCTTAAAAGGAGGGAAGTCAATAGGATTTAAACACACCCTAATATTAACTTAACTGACTTCATCTTACATAATTATGTATGCAAAAACCCTATTTCTAAATGAGGTCACATTCTGATTTTCTAGGTGGACGTGGATTTTGGAGGAGCAGTATTCAACCCAGTCTACTCTCTTGACCCTCGTATTCACTTCTGCCCCATTTACAAAATCCATCAACTCCCTCCCAATATCATTCAAACATCTTAACTCTTTCTAGCATAACTCTAAGTCCCATATCTTATCTAAATATCAACTAAAAGAGTCTAACATCTCAGCATCTAAATCAGGTGTAGGTGGGACTCTGGTGTGGTCCCTCATGAGCAACTTTCCTCTTCTTCCACAGACCTATCAAACTGGAAAAGAAATTACTTGTTTCCAAAACACAATGGTGGAACAAGCATTGAGTAGACATTCTCCTTCTAAATGGGAGAAAATGGAAGGAATAAAGGGACTACTAATCTAAAAGAAATTGGCAATATAGAAAGGCGAATTCTATTAGATTTCAAGGCCTGAGAGTAGTTCTCTGTGTTCTGGTGCTTGATGCCCTAAGTCCTCTTGACCCTCTGGGACAGTAACCCACCCTTCCTGGTCCCGTATCTGTGGCTGTACTTTAGCATAATTTTTCCTTCATTTTGTCTCATCTCTGTCCTTTTCAGTCCACATTAGGAGTGTTACATAAAATTCTCAAAGACTGTCTTCTGTGGAGGTTGAAGGGATCCGCACCATTAGACAAGCATGTTCTTTCTCCACAGATCTTTCCTCAGTGACCTTATCTCTAATCCTGACTTCCCTTATGATGATGGTTGATTGGATCCATAAATCACGCCTTAATCTCTATAGCAAATGGCTGTCAAGCCACACCCTTGCCCTTGTTTCCTGAGCACATTATCTGGATAGGCAGAGAATTTTCCAAATCAGGTGTTGGTTTTTTTTTGCTTGGAAGTTCATTCCTTAATTGATCTCTTTGTTCTCACATTTACTATAGCAGAAAGGAGAAATCAGGCTGCATCTACTACACTTTGCTCAGAAAGCTCTTTAGCTAAACATACAAATTCATCAGTTATAATTTCTTCTTTTCAACCAGCATTTTGTCCAGGTTTTCTGCCACTTTATAACAAGGATTGCTTTCTACTGTCCAATAACATTTCCATCTGAGACCTTATAAGAAATACCTTTAACATTCATATTTCTATGTACTTTCTGTTCTTGATGGTAAAGCCACATGTTATCCTCAAAGATGATAGAAACTTTCTCTCTAGCGGATCTCACTTCTGACAGAGCTCTGAGCAGAATCATTAAGTTTTCCCAATAAGTTATTTCCCAGTAAGTCTATATTTTTTTCAGTAGTCTCCTCAAGGCAGTCTAGGCTTCTAAAAATCATGCATCTCAAAACTCTTCTAGCTTATTACCATTACCCACTTCCACATTTTTAGGTATTTGTTCCAACAGCACATCACTTCCAGACACCAGAATCAGTACTGGAGGGCTGCTGTAACAAAATAATATACTGGGTGGCTTAAAATAACAGAAATTTATTCTCTCCCAGTACTGGAGGTCAGAAGTCCAAAATCGGGGTATCATCAGGGGTCTCTAATGACTCTAGAGGAGGGTCCTCCCTTGCCTCAAGCTACTTCTGGTGGTTGCGGCAATGCCAGGCTTAATACACTAATCTCTCCTATCTTCACATGACATTTTCTCTGTATGACTGTCTCTGTGTCTCAGTTTTCTTTTAAGAACATCATACTTTGGATTAGGGCCCACTCTAATCCAGTATGACTTCATCTTAAGTAATTACATTTGCAAGGACCCTCTTTCCAAATAAGGTCATATTCTAATGTTCCTGGTGGACATGACTGCTGGGGGACGATATCCAACCCTATACTCTCTAATTTCAATGAAATATATTTTTCTGAACAAAAGAGTTCTATACTTATATGATTCTTATTATATTATTTTAAAAAATAAATGCTATACCTTGAACATATCTAAAATATGTTAGGTATTGATTACTAAATTATTAACAAGTGAATGTAAAGTGCCTTTTGCATAGTAAAATGGTTAGTGGATAGAAAAAAAAAGTCCAATTTATGGTAGGATTGAAAACTTAAGAGAATTGTGTCAAATGCACAAAAGGCAAATGAGTCTGGTAACAAAATAAGAATAAATGAGGGTTGTAGACTATAAACTTTTCCTCATATATCTTTAGTAAAAACCAGGTTATCATTTCAGAATTTTAAATTGAACATAGTAAGAAGGTGGCTTACAGATAAATTATATTTTTCTGTAAACCAATATTCTGTATATTCTGTATTTTCTTTTCTGTGTTAAATATCACAATAGGCATCATTAAACATGTGCATGAGGGAAACTTATTTTCAGGTGTTTCCATCTGTTGTGGGAATATACTTTAAGAATAGAAGAGAAACATACACAAATTAAACACAAAGCCAGGGGAGAAAAGAAAAAAAATGAAAGAAAACATCTGCAGGGCAACAGTGTGGAAAAATGTTTGAGCTGCGTGTTATTAACTACTCAACCTGTTTTACATTGGAATCCTGCATAATTACATTCCAGGGGAGGGACAAGCAACAGATGTTGAATAAAGGTTGAAAATAAGAAAATGAGACTATTTAAAAAATAAAGCTACTTTGCTCACCAACAGGCTTTTTTTTTTTTTTTTTTTTTTTTTTGGCAGGACTTTTAGATGACAATCGATTTCATATATTGACTATGCATTTAGATGCAAACAAAATGTTCTCTTTTTTTTACCTAAGAAACTGATAAATTATATATCCATATATACCTAAGTTAGAGGTTCTTAAAAAGCAAAACAAAAACAAAATGCAGCATTTCTTTGAATTTTGTAAAAATAGCATTTATATGTTGGGTAAAAAAAGAAAAGAGTTGAGATTGTTATAGAAATATATGTATATCTCATTACTGAAGTCAATATGCTTTTAAAAATTGAGGGTTTCTAAGTGACTGAATAAAGAGCTAAGTTTCAAACAAGTTCCAGACAATACGTATCGAAATTTTACTAGCAGTGAACATTTTTATTAAAGCCTTATTCTCTAGAGATATTAAAGAACAGACAGTCTGCAACAGATTTGGTGGCCTGCTTCCTTACATCTTCTAGCCAGTATTACAGAAAAGTTTTTATTTTATGTAGGATAAATAAGTCCATCATCACAAGCATATTTTTCACATTGACCTAGGTGTTCATATAGTTACTTTACATTGTTTCTCTCTCATCTAAACTGAAATACTCTCCTGAAGTAATTTTCTTCCAATAACACTAAGTTTTATCTGGGGAAATACCAATGACCATATCTTTTAGGGATTGATCAGTTGAACAGATTTTAATATAAAAATTGCAATCAATAGAGAAGGATTCGTGATTCAATTGGCCCTTTTTTCCCACTTGGTTTTTCTATTTGTTAACTAAAAATATTTTATTTTTCAAGCATTCCCGACTTTGCTTTCCTTTGCTATCCTCACCCTACACACCATCACAACTAGACTTCAGTCTGTTGATCTGCTTCCTCCAGGTGAGCAATTTCTTCATCTGCTAGCTTTCTGCTCTGTGATCCGAATTTTACTTGTTAGATGATGGCACTCGTAAGACTATACACACATAAATGCAGAACTTGTAGACTTTATTTCTTTAAAGAACAGTAGCATAGTGAATAAGTAAGTTATTCTATTATCTCTGCATCAGTACTATTAGGATTTCAGGAAACGCTGTGTAACATTAAGGATTGAAAAGAGAATTTAACTGTTCCTCTAGATCAAGGTTTTTCATGTTTCACGTTTATTGTTGTTCTTCAGTGAGTTTAAGTGCTCCAGTTCTTAATTACTTAATGTAAAAAAAAAAAAAAAAAATCACCGCTTTCACAAATTTCACTTTGGAGTGAGTGTTAGGAAATGCTAGGGAAGAAATTGGTGGACTGGAGAGAGAGCTAGTATAGGAAAGACGTTTGGTTATTTTTCTTGGATGTTGGTTGTGGATATAGAACAAGCCATGTGACTGTTGTAGCCTGAAGAAGAATCTGTGTTTCACCTGAGAAACTGGGTCCACAAATTCTTCTTTCACTTTGGACAAGCAATGACACTCCATATTATAAGTGTTATTTTATGGAAATATATCTAAGGCTTCTTTACACATTACTTTGTAAAATCTGTACACATCACTCTGATACAGAAAACACATTGAAATTTGAAATAAGTAGATGGATTAAGTGAAAGAGAGAAAGAAGTATCTATCTCAGGTGAAATTTTAGTTCATCACATTATATTTTTCTGTGTCTGAAGTGTATATTGTCCAAGCCTGACTCATTTGAATGCTTTTGAGAGATCTGATTGGTTTCTGTGCAGTTTAATTTCTACACAAGGGCTACAAGCCAGGGGAGAAAATTATTTTATTAGGATTTTGTAGTGCTTGAAAAATATACATGTATGTTATAGCAATCTAACAATTACTGTCATATTTATTTGTGTTGCTTTACTTCATGCCAGAAAAAGAGAACAGGTTGCATTATTTCTGTATGGAAATGAATGGAAATGGAGAGAAAATACAAGTAAAGTCCTTAAACAGATGGTGTTACAGTGAGGGGAGTTTTACTTATTTCTGATTTGGGGGAGTGAGGGGAAAGTTTGACAATGTGAGTGCATGTGCATATACGTATACTGACACATCTATATAAAATCATCCCTGTTAGTGATTTCACATTCGTTAAATTAAAATCAGTAGGGAAAAAGTTTTATTTCTCAATTCTGTAAAAATTAAAATTAAAGTTAAGGATAACATTTATACCAAAGAAACATTTTGGCTTTTAGAATGTAAATTTCCTCACATTGTTTTATGTGTTCTTGAAAATCTCTTTCTCTTAATCTGACATTGATTCTCTGCTCATGTGCACATACATGCTTCTGGTGCATGTATAGGTGTGTGCACATAAACACCTGGGCACACACTTGGACTTCACCATGACTGTCTACTAATGGGAAACACAGGGTCATCTGGGAGCTAGGGCTGAATATAGGAAACCCAAAGATTGTTGTAAAGTGGATTAGGCCTTTATTTTTACATCCACTAAATAACTCCAGAAGATTTTTGTCCTTAGGTAAGGCTCTTTCCATTCATTTCCATTTGATATGGCAATGTGTTTTTTCATCATGTGTTTTTTCATCATACATAAGGATATGTATGCTTGCCTTTTTAGTTGTATTCCTTTATTGATAAAGTTATGACATACTACAATTTATCTTATCATTTCAAGAATTTTTTTTCACTTAATATATTAAGATAGTGAAGCTCATGAATATTTTCCATCCACATATATACTACAATAAAACTCTTCAGTTTAAAACTCAGTTACTGGAGTCCACTGATTATAATCTTTTCCTACCTTTGCACATATATATTTCTTTGATTTTTAACATACTAGAATGATCATATGTAAAACAATCATTTTGTGTGTGTTATAAAATAATCATACTGTTTTTTGTTTAAATCACTATTATCTCTCAAATATATGGTTCACAAGATACCACCTTTATGTTTATGGATAATAAGTAGATCAATGAGTTATATGCTAGACTGTGAAATTTTAAAGTAAGTGATTAATCTTACAATGAATCATTTATATTTGGAATTTTATGTAAAATTATGTGCAGATATATATGTTTTTAATCGTAAAAGCATCATTCCCAATAGATAAGAAGTTTTTATTTGCCAAGTACTTCTCACTTAATAGTTTTTCTATTTTGCTGTACTTATTACAATGACCTTATTTACCATAATAATTAAGTAGGTAGTTTTCTTTTGTGATCATGTATCTTTTTATCAATTTAGTGAATAAACACTAAAATACCTCTTTTATTAGAAATTTGCCAAATCAAATAGTTAAATTTTATTCCATTTTTATTGGACCTTGGATTTTAATACTAATTAATTTTAGATGAAGGAACATACTCATCTGAACCAGTAAAATTAAAATAAGTCACGTAAAAATTTAAGCTTAGGGTGACACTCTCTCAAATTCAAGTTGTTCTCTCTTTTTGTCACCCCAACTCTGTGGCCACTAGCAGGTTTCACATTCTCCAATTGACTCAAGTAATTACACCATTCTAAAGGAGTTTTAGGGTCCAGTTAGAAGGTTGCTGTCATTTTCCTAAAGATTGCTGTGAAAAAACATTGTACAAATTTGACTTGTTCAAATTGAAGTTCATTAATTTTTTTTTTTATGCCAGAACTGCCTAAAAAATTTATTTGGACCAGATTATGGAGGGTTTTGAAAACCAAATGGAGTAGTTCTGATTACAACAGCGCCCCTTATCCACAGTTTTGTTTTCCATGGTTTTGGTTTCCTGAAGTCAGCAATGTGATCTGGAAGCAGATGATTTCCCTCGGACTTATCACCAGGTGGTCACTAGTAGCCTTACATTACATCATCGCATCTACGTCCCTCACCTCACTTCTCATCACATAGGTATTTTCTCATCTCACATTATTACAAGAAGGATGCGCACAACACAAAATGTTTTGTGAGACCTCATTTCATGTAATTTTTTATTACAATATATTGTTATAATTGCATTATATTGTTAGCAAATATTATTGTTAATCTCTTAAAGTACCTAATTTACAAAATAATTTTTTTTAAATAAATTTTATTGAAGGTATGTATGTATAGGAAAAAAACAGTGTATAATATATAGGGTTGGTACTATCCATGGTTTCTGGCATCCCCTGGGGGTCTTTGAATGTATCCCTGTAGAAAAGGGAGGACTCCTGTATAACCTTTTTCAGTAATGACCATGGAAATTGTTAGGCAGCTACTCAAAAATATCTTTGGCAGCACAAAGGATCACTTCTTCTAAGATGGAGCATACATATTTTTAGGGGGAAAAATTCAAATATAGCATGCCTGAAATTAAAAAAGACTGTCTCAACGAATTCTCCTTGTGATGTCAATATGAATTTCCTCTTAGATTGGATTTAGACTACAAGTCTGAAGATAAGCTTTCATATATTTATTTCCCTCTTAATATTATCATGGGGAACACACTTCATTTTTATCATCTGTTCTTTGCTCCAGGTATGGTTGATTATCAATTAAATCACAGAAAGTACTCTCCAAGATAAGAAAGCATTTAAAACATCACTGTAGACACCTTTTGATGTTTATACTGCATTATGTATGGATAAGCTTTCATATCCTTTAGAAACACATTTTTATCTTTGCTCTGATTCAAGGGTTGCATTCTCCAATAGCATTTTGACTCTGGTTTGATTACATAGCAGGGTGATACAGAGGAACATATCTCCTCTCTTTCTATATATGAATTTCCTGACCTCTTTTCCCAATTTCCCCGTTGCTTCAGTGAGCTTTAATGATTACAAAATATTAAAGCTGTTACATAAAAAATGGCTTGTCATTGCCAGTAAAATCCATTACAAGAAACACTTTTGTATATTTACTCTAGAACATGATATTGAGTGTATTGATTTTGCTTAAATTTTCATTCTTAGGATGACCCAATCATATGGGATAAAAAACATCAGCTTCCAATAAACTTATAACACACTAAAGGTAATACGAACAGAATGGTTTTAGAGAAGTAATTCCAAGAACAGGCTTTCTTTAAAATGTCAGTTATCTTTCTTTTCCTACTCCTTGTGTGTTTTAAAACCATCTATAATAATAGCAGCAATAATTGTGACGGTATTAGCACCATGACTGTGGAAATTGTTTTAGTAAGATCAAGGTCAAATTGTATAGGTTCAAACTATCTGTGTTTCATTCTAAAGTCTAAAGTTACCTTTGGGACACTATCAATTTTAATAACTCTTTAAGGAAAACTTCATCTCACAGAGGCATTTTTAGTAAAAGTATATGTTTATTGTCATCTGTGTGTGTGCATATAATTCATTTCCATAAATTTATTTTGTATTGCTGCTTTCTTTAAAAACAGGATGTTTTTAAAATACTGATCAGAGCGAGGTACCCCTCTGTTCTTTCGGAACCATGTCCATATAATTTAAGGTAACTGAATTGAAACTTAGATCTATCTGTAGAGTAGGGGTCTATGAATTTAACAAAAAGCTTTTGGAGAGTAGAATGTCATTGAAAATATAAAAATATAAAAATATTTCTGGAAAATCTGTCTTTTGGGACCCCCAAATCCTATTGGCAGGTGTTGATTACTAAATAATAAGCAAGAGAGGATTAGTTGCATCTGAATTAACTCTATTTTCTGAGAATGTTAAAAATGACACCCGATTCTGTGTACTTGCATCTAGCAATTGAAAACAAACAAGAGCAGGAAATAAGATGAACAATGGGATTTAAACCGGTAAATAGTTATACATCCCAATAGAAATCAGATAGCAAGTCTGAGAGAAAAACGCTAATAAGACTATCTTGCTCGCTTCTTGCAAAGAGTTCGGCTTAATAGGCATGTTTTCATTGACCTTCCTTACAGGATTACCACTTTGCTGGGAGGATGACTTGAATTTTAGATGTATTCATCCATGTCATCAAAAATGGTGTCATTATCTGAGATGGGGTTAGCTAACACAGGCAATAAAAGCATAAGAAAACATCCTCTTTAAAGATGAAGAATAGTAGCATACTTAAATAGTCTTGGGCCTGAAATTCAGAGTATTTTTTTAAGTTGCTATAATTTTAAATTTGTCCTTGTAAACCAAACAGCTTTCTTTATGCATACCAGAGCATAAGTTTATCGCTGCATATAAATCAGGTTCTTTTGGAAGCTGAATTAACCCTTTCAAGACTCAAACATTATAAGGACTGATTAATTAATTCATTTGTGATGATAGCTATCAGATAAAGAATGAGAGAGAGAAACAGCTGACTTAAACTATAAGAGAGAAACTGGCACATTTGACACAATGCAGTAGAATAAAAAAAAAGACAAAAGGAGAAACGTAGGAGTGAAGTAGATGCTGAGTAGGCTTAGGTTTTTAGGGCACTCACTGTTTTCCGTAATTTAAAAGTATAAAGAGGTGATTATTTAAATATAGACTTTAATTTCAATAAAGGTGTCGCTGATTTTAAAAAGTCCCCAAGGGGAAAATATTCTGACCTCTATGCTTCAGTGGATGTATTCCAGGCAGATGCTTATCTTATTAAAAATTATAATAAATAAATAATAAATACAGAACTTTGTAAGTTCTCAAGAGTAAGTAGAGAACTTTGAATTTTTATGTGAGTGTGGTACTTAACAGACAAATGAGATGTGACTTTATTATTATTATTTTTTTTTAAGTAAGCTCTAGGCCCAAAGTGGAATTTGAACTCATGACCCTGTGATCAAGAGTCACATGCTCTACCAACTGAGTCAGCCAGGTGCCCCAGAGCTGATGTGACTTTAAATCCTATATATCTCATAGCAAAAGAGAGGCACTATGTATAACTTTGTTTACATCCTGGGATCCTTGTGAAAGTCGACATCACAGCTTCATAAATGAAAGGGTTTTTTATTGCTTGGTTTGGTTTTGGGGTTTGGTTTCAAGTTTTTATTTACAAGTCTAGTTTCAGTGGTTTTGAAATATGTAGTTTGTAAGGAGTGGTCTTGCTTATTATAGATTATCAATAGTATTTGGTATCTTTTTAATGTCTTCCTTTACATCAATGACAGCATTAGGGTGTGAATAATGAGTGTATTCTGTGTGCTCAAGGAATGGAGCATGAAAGAAAATACCATGGTATCAGTATCTTGATCCTCAAGGGGTATAAGGATCTCATTGAGGCAGACAGATTAAAAAGGAAAAAGAATAAGAATTAGGGAGCTAATGCTAGAATACATAATTCTGTGAGAAAATAGTGGCATTATCTTCATCCAAAATAGAAATACTTATTTTGGACAATGTATTCAGGAATTTTCTGTAGTAATTTATTCTTCATGATATCCAGAATCAACTTTGAAAAGTTTCTGAGATTCAACATCTACCTTATTTGTGGCTCTTCTCCTTGTAGGAGTATTTATTACTTCTTTCCTAGTTACCAAAAGGATCTTCTTTCTTCCAAATCTTTCCTCTTCTGGCCTTCTCAAAGAATCATTTAATCTTTCAGATATGTGATTATATGCAATTTTATGGTTGGTTAATAATAATAGCAAATTAGAGGAAGAATGAAGAAAGATAAATAGATGTAGGAAGAAGAAATATTTTTCTAATGCAGAATTATTAAATACAAGATTTATATAGTTAATAGAAAATAACAGTTGAATCAACATACCTTAAGACTTTCTTTAGTTTAGGAGGCGTAGGATGAGATGTGATCACAATGGGGTCACAATGAGGTCAGAATGACTGTGCCAGTGATTAATGTCATATCCTATTGTGCTCCACCAGAGATATCCTTGTTGGGGCCCAAACTCTAGCTGTCTGTTTACAGAAATAATGCTGATTTGAATGCTGCTTGCCCTGTGGCTCATCTCAGTTTTGTATGTTAATAAATGTTGTCTAATATCTTTTCAATCAAGCACCTAAATATTTCAAGAATCTTCTGAGACATACCATACATTGCTCAGGTATCTGTAACAGTGGTCGGTGGCCTGCTTCATTACATTTGTTTTTATTCAGAGAGTTTTCATTGTCTTTTAAATCCCAGTGAATTTTCGGTAAATTATTTTTTTTATGTTTTGACATTGCAACGTATGTTCTTTGACTTATAAAGCTGGTCTTTTACTACCCTGTGAAATGCACAATACTGTGTGGGTATTATTTCACTTTCTAATCCCTTTACCTAGATCATCTTGTTCCTGCTCTCCACTATTTATTGAAACCCTGATCATCCTTTGAATTGCCATCAAGCACCACTTCTTGTACAAAGCCTTTCACAATATTATAGTCTACATTTTCCCTATATTTCTGTTGCTTGACACTCGTATGACATAATTCAAAATGTATTGTTCATGAATTATTTCCCCTAGATGGTTTTAAACCTATTTTCTAATTTCTAGTCAAAATGCAAATGCCTTAGTGGGGAGATAAAATCTTACAGGCTGGAGAATTTTAGAAGTGGATAGACATAGGTTTACTTACTACAAACCTTTTCTTGACACAACCTTATTATTCTACAACATTCCATTCAAGATCCCTTTGCTCAAAAACTTCCAGTGCCTGAAGCACAGAATTGGTGTTTTATTCATTCTGACCTTCTGAATGCTTGAACATAACTTCTTTAAACTAACTACTGAGCTGTACATCTAATATTGTCACTGAGTTTGAGCTGTCTTTCCTCTGGCGGCTCATTTGAGTTGTACTGTTTTTCCTTGAGATGCCCTGTCAGAGTCCTTTTCTCAAAACAAAAACAAAAACAAAAACAGAAAACAAAAAAACCAAAGTTTGTTTCATTACTATAGTAAGCTTCAGAGCCAGTCCTCCTCAGCATACCAGTTAAGAAAGTGATGGCGCCATTTATCTGTGCCTTCACTTCCAAGCATCTGATGCTGCCCCAGGTGACGGCTGCACCTACAGTATGGGATTGGAGGAAGGGGGCAGCTAAAAATTGAATGTTAACTCCAGAGCAGTATACCAGGGTACATAATTATATTTTGCTATAGATTCCCAATACATGGTTTGGATTCTCATTCTCATTTTTTTTAAATATTCTTCTTGTTTGCACATTAAATCTTTTTATATTCTTTTGCTTTCATTCCTTAACATAAGCTTCCATTTAATTTATGTTTTCTTCATCTCAGAGCATTATCTATGGGTTGTTAATATATATGCCAGAAAATTCACTCTGGTAGACATGTTATTATGTCCAAAGGGTCACAAACACTTAAAACCGTCCCTGAAGGCGTGCAGGTGCACTGAATAGTAAGTGCAAATGCTCCAAGTGCTCCAAATACCCAGCTGCAATTGGATGCAGTTGAATATGATATAGGCCAGTGGTCTCTGTGTCTGAATGCAGCCGTGGCAGTACATTGGAAAGCATTGTGCAATGCAGGTGCACGCTAGAGGATTGCTACTTCAAAGCTACCACGGTTTGACTATTTGATGGTATTATAATAACTTCCTCTTCAAAATGTGCTTTCCACCTATCAAAAGCAGACAGAACGGTATTTCACAACTGAGGTAAAATCTGAAAGCCTGATTGGCAGTGGATCAACCTAAAAATATATACACATTTCTCTCAGGGTTTTTTACTACGGGAACTGTGTTTTCAATTTCTGACTCCTTATGGCCAATTATTAAGACGTAATTTTAAGTTTCTGGAGTTGTATATATAGTGTTTAATCGTTGTATTGCTGCCCATGTAAACAGGCATCCTCATAAGATGAGCACATCAGCATATTATAAAAAGAGACATGGTCCCCCTTATGTTAAAAGAATAAAAGAAACAAAAACATCCTATATGTGTGTGTATTGGCATATCAGTTATTCGATTAGTAAAACAAGAGCTTCCTGTGCACAAGCAGCATGGGAAATACAAAGCAACAGACAAAAGATCACTTAGCTGAAGTAAAGTGGTTGATTTTCTGATGCCGCATTTTCCCCAACCCTTTCCTTTTTCTTCTCTGCACGAGGGATGCACCAAGCTTATTAAAAATTGTGCTAAAATTAAGCCTGGCAGTCATGTGAACATTAGCACGAAAAAAAAAATGTGATAAAATTGTAATGTGCTCCTTTCTTTCTTATTCTGACACAGGGGGAAAAAAAAGTTTTGAGACAACTTTCCAACACTGTCTCTAGAAGTAATATTGAAAGTGAAATTTTTACTCCTCTCCTAGTCAGAACGAAATCAGAAGGTTATTTTTAACTAATGGGCTAGTAAATGGGACATAGAGACCATAAATGGAAATAATTTGAATGAATATAGATTAAGGTGCAGTTTATATGGAATGATTCACCTTCTCATCATAACAAGTATAAGGAGTTTATAAAATAGTAAAGTAAAGCAAGTGAATAATAATCAACCACCAAAAAAAGAAAGAATTGTTTATGTTAGAAAAGTGTCAGCTCACAGGATAGTGTGAATTATGTCAATTCACTGCAAGGAAAATTTTATTAGAGATCTGTTGGACTGTATTCTGATGAAATTTCTCTTTTAGCATTGACACTTTTTATCTGATATGTTCAAATATATTTGGATTAAGTTGTAATTTGTCGCAATCATGAGAGAGAGTGTTTACATGCGTGAAACGGAGAGTGTGTGCTGAAGAACAGAAAAAGACAGCAAAAACAAGCTGGTCTTATACCAGTTAAATCTTTCAGTAGAAAACTGGTACCCAGAAACTTCCAGTTGAAGGTCTTGGCTTGTCATTATTTGCTGGTGGGTAATCTGATGGGTCCCTAGTTTAGCTTCTGTAGAGTTTATCTCCAAAATACCAGTGCCAGCCATAAATAGAGATGGGTGCCTGCTCTTTGCTTTTCCAGACAGCTAATTAGGTGTTATGAAAGCTTATGCTGGTGAAAGGAGGTAAATTAGAAATAAAAAAGAAAAATGAGAACAAATAAAAAATGGACTTCCATTTATAGAGTTGTCTACTTGGAAACAACTCTAATTTTAAGATGCTGTTAGAAACAGTAGCAACCACCACACTAAAAGAACAAAACTATTCCTATTTAAAGCTGTTTACAAAGCATAAATAAAACCATTTTGTTGACAGTCAAAAAGCAGAGCAAATTCCCTCTCTCTCAAATGCCCTTACCCCCAGCCATAGCATTTTAGAACTTCCTCATTGATGCCCCGACTTGTGGATTTTGGTTTTCGGATTTCTATGGCACAGATGTTTATTTCTTCATTATAAAAAATGAAATCAGATGCATATGTGAAGCTCTTAAGCTAGAAACTATATGCATGTTTTTGTACAAATATGTGGGCTCTGGAGGCAGCAAGCAAGTGAAACTAAGGGGAGGAAATCCTTTTATGTTTTCTAATAGCTCCCTAAGTAGAAACAAATTAGTTGCCAAGTATCTTTCTTTGGGTAGTGTGGTAAAGCACTTTGAAGACAGGGAAAATAAGCTTAAATTCTGATTTGTGATAAATTCCTGCCTGACAGTGAGAGAGACTAGAATAAATAGGTAGTTTTACTCTGGACTAAGAAATTTTACGGAGACTGGCTCCTTGACACATTCCCTTTGTAGTGAACACCACTGAGTCATAACGCACAAGGATTGTTTCTCCTGACTTTTCCAGAAATAAACATGTTTAGCTAAGGCTCCCTTAATCTTTAGTAGTCCTTGCTGATTTAAACAGTGCTTTGGCTTCAAATTTTAATCTTATGCATAGTACTCTTTGGCTCTTCTTACCCGTTGTAGAAATGGCTGTGCATCCCTAATGATACGGTGATGTTACAATGTGAAAATCACATGGTAAACATTGAATTATGGACACCTTTGTGAAAGCTTGCTAAAACCCAATAATATAAGGGCAGGTAGTTTGATGTCTTACCTAAATATTTTCTTTCCTCACAGAAGTGTAACTTCCACAATGACAGTTCCTTTGAAGGAGTATTTTGGCACCAAATGATTGCTTGCCTCATATCGCCGAGATTAAGTTATTAAACTGCTTAGTCTGGGTTAAAAAGACAGAGCTTTCCTATATGTCAGCAAATATGCATATGCAGATTTCAGACATCTTTATGTCTAAATCAATTTGAATTACATAGAATTCTAAAGTCGGGGTAGTCAAGTTGTTGATTCAGTCATGGATTTCATACCTACGGTAGGGCAAAGGGAAAGATGAAAATGTCCTTGGAGATTTGAAATAAAAAGATTTATACCTGCATATGTACATTATATGTAATGTTTTATATATAAAATGTGTGTAGATATATGTGTGCGTTTTATATGTATTTATGTTATCTCCTAAACTGTGAATGTAGAACTTTCTTGTGCGTTTGATTTATCTGTATTTCTCTTATGACAATTACTGAGAGTTAGTTTTCAGGAATTCATTGGTTATACATTTGAGTTTTAAAATTTTGTTTGGTCTATATCCTGTAGAAATCTCAATTTTTTAAAAAAGATTTTATTTATCTGACAGAGAGAGAGAGCATAAATAAGGGGGAGCAGTAGAGGGAGAGGGAAAGCAGGCTTCCTGCTGAGCAGGGAGCCAGATGCTGGCCTCCATCTTGGGACCCTGGGATCATGACCTGAGCTGAAGGCAGAAGCCAGACACTCAATCGACTGGCCACCCAGGTGCCTGAAAGCTCATTTTTTACACACATACACACACATATAAACGTTTATATATGTATGTGTGTGTGTTTGTGTGGTTTATTGTACAGCTGAATTGCAAGTGCTAGAGTCATTTGAGTGACTTTATGTCTTTTGCAAAAATATAATATAAATTAGGATGAAAATTAAAATAATTAAGATGAGTGTGTTTGGATCCCTCTCTTTGAGAGCTTGTGTAATAGATGTGACTATAGGTATATAGAAAATTCTTAATACTAAACAAGTATTTAAATTTATCAGATTGTCACATAGTCCTTCAAGGAATCATATCTTTTAAAACTGAGACACTGTAAACTTTCCCTGTAGGCAGAACTGCCCAGAATCCCAGCTGTTGGCCTTCAGAATTGTTTTCTCTGTGCAGTATAAGTATGCTTATCTCTCAGTTTCTCATCCGCATACCATTTGGATTATGCTATCTTTTTTTGGCAAAGGGTGCATGCTATGAAAAGGGTCATCATGTTATATTGAGGAAAGGGTGAAAATGGGCATAAATAATCTCTTTGTAACCTCAGATTGGTCCAGAAGAAAAAAAAGTGAATCTGGGATCCATTATGTTTGCCTTGATTTGTTCTATCCAGGGTCTCTGAATTTGTTTTCTGATACAAATATCCAATCTATGCTAATAGCTGCTGTCTACATAATTTGCTTCTTTTTCATTTCTGTAGCATATAATTCAACATACCTATTCTGAGATCTGTTGTCCCTAAGGCACAGGAAAGAGTTTGACCTTGTAGCTCCAGGTCTGGAGAAGATACTCCACACTATTATTTTTATGATACATATTTAGTTTATTGAGGGGAACTTAAAAATATATAACAGAAGCTACACATGATAGAAATCCTCCTGCACAACTGTCCCTCCCTTCTCTGTGCCTCCCTTCACTTAGCTTTCCTTCTCCCCTCTTTTTTCTTCTACATTTCTCATTTTGTTAATGTTTATGTCTGGATAGTCATTCATTATATACTACCTCTTTTTTTTTTTTTTTAGATATTATTTATTTATTTGACAGACAGAGATCACAAGTAGGCAGAGAGGCAGGCAGAGAGAGAATGGGCGAAGCAGGCTCCCCACCGAGCAGAGAGCCCGATGCAGGGCTCGATTCCAGGACCCTGAGATCATGACCTGAGCCGAAGGTAGAGGCTTAACCACTGAACCACCCAGGTGCTCCACTACCTCTTTTTTTGTACCTACCTATTCCCTTTTTTGTACCTACCTATTCATCTATTTATTTATGTTCCTTCAGGAATAATTTTACTTTCTCATAAATTCTTATTTGGCCCTTGGCAGTAATAGTTCACTTTTTGGTCACAGTTTCTGCTGCTTGTGCAAAAGTATCCATTAGATTATCTTCACTGGCTGGGAACTGCTACCGTCAAAATTACAGTCTAATCAGAAGGTGAACAGCTTACAATGTGTCATGATCAATACTTAGAATTTGCTCCCTAGGTTGTGACATAAAGGAGTCAAGTAAAAAGCTGTAGATTTTCAGCTGTTAACTGCAAACAATCATTTTATGTTGATGGTTTCAAATTCAAGGTCGATTTATACTTTCATACATCTGCATTATTTTGTCTCTTTCACTCTCTTCTTAAATTCGTGTTGAATTCATGCAGTGTCAGGCTACCCAAATTGCTGAAATTGAAGGCTAGTCAATATTGGAATATAAAACTATGTTAGCATATTTCAAAAAGAATATGTGGGTTATAAATATTTTTTTTAAAGTTGTGACTCTAAAAGGCACAGAAGTATTATCAAATGTAACAGATAGTGAAATTTTCTACTGTGTTTTTGGAGGATAAAATTGGTTGAATGAAATGATATATATTTCTTTTCTAACACAGACTGACACAGTTGTAGAGGTTATATTTATGATCCCCATTCAGAATAGGTAAAGAAAACAAATACCTGATGTTAAAATTTTCTGATATCTGTTTGTTTTTTAAATGTCTCGTTGACTTTAAATCCATACAGGAAGTCTTCCAAGAAAATTTCTATGTCTAGGTTTTTCTGCTGCTCTTTATGTCCATCTGCCTAACAGTCTTCCAAGGCACAGATAGTATTTGAGTCTCTGGGGTATGAGTTTTTGAGTTCAGTTTGAGACTGCCTTTCACCATTCTTACCTGTAGTGCATAATAAACTGAACATATTTCATTCATTCATCTGTAAATATATTTTTTGAAAACATGACAAAATTAAAAAAGAGGCAAGCCACTTGAAATCATTTTTAACATTTCACAGGTATGAATGACACATGGGATGAAATACCACAGTATTTTTGTTCTGTCAAGACACTATTCTGACTCCTTTCTAAAAAAGTTTAATTTCATAAGAAATGATTTTATTCTAAAACCTTTTGAAATAAATCAAGTTGTGGTTTTTTTTTTTTCCTTTTTTGGATAAGGAATTATTTATGTGTTTTAAATAGGAACTCAGATTTTACATATGACTTTACAAAGTAACTGTATAAATTTACCAGTGCTGTTAAATTCAGTGCCTTCTATTTTAAATACCTCTCACGTATTTGTGGCCGGGGGCTGGGGGGAGGATTGTGCCCTGCACAGGACACTATGAATTTGTAGGGATCCTCTCACATCAATTAAATGGCTATCCCAAGTGTTCCTAAATGTGTAGGGAATTCTATTCCCATCACACAGAGGTGAATTGTAAATATCCTCTCCTGGAAAAAAAAAAAAAAAGTCCCTGATTTAAAAAGAACCATTAAACATAAAGGGAAACAATCATTTGTAGATGAAAGGGACAAGTGGGAAGATGCAGTTCAAAGTTATAGTTTAAAATATTGGGATGGTGGAATTACACAGCTGTTGTCATAATCAAGGAATTTTCTTTCATATTTTCTGTTCAGCATCTTTGAAATAGGGATCATTAAAGAATGCTTTATTTAGATTTTCTCTATGCCTATTGGCAAAAGAGAGAAGCAAACATTCTCACAGAAAACATTATCCTTTAAATAGGAAATCATGAGTTGTCATTCATCTGAACTATATCTGTTGACTAAATCCATTTTCACCTACTTACACCAAAAACAAAAAGCTGGAGTGAAGAAAACTGATTATATGATCTATATCCATATCTAATAAAATAGGAATGTGCACTTTTTTGACAAGTTTATTCATAACACATTCTGATAGAAAATTCCATTTTCTCCTCTCAGTAGGAAAAGTAGGTTTTTAAAGGAAACCTTTTATTTCATGACTGTCACCAAAATAACAATTACAAGCAAAATAGGGATAAATCATGGGGGGGAAAAAAAAAGCAGCAGCTTAGGACTTGGAAGTATGTGATCTAGTTTTTACTCCATTATTTGATTTGAAAAATTAATCCTGGTAATCCTTTTTGAAGTTCACTGTTTCCAGGATGGGTTATACAGAACAAAGACTAACTGATATCCCCAGGAGATTAGTTTACAGTGATGTTCTATTCTACTGAGAATGATTCTCCAATGGCCACTTTTTACTTCTTCCCAGGCTATGGGAATTCATTAATATCTAGAGAAAAGACTTAAATAAAACCATTGTCTCAACCAGCAGGTTTATGCAACCATCCTGAAATGTTTTAATTATTGTTTTCTTTCCCTTTTTAATTAAGAGACCAGAGGTCAAACAATCCCACTGAGAGCTGATCACAGCCTCAGTAGAAATTTAAAAGCAACCCTAATGATTGGATTTGCTGTTTTCTTTTTTTGTTTTGCAGAACCAGAAGAGTGTGTTAATTGCACAGATGAATGCCGAGTGCTTGGTCATTCTGACAGGTGTTGGATGCCACAGTTCCCTGCAGCCAATCAGGCTGAAAATGCAGATTACCGCACAAATCTCTTTGTACCCACAGTCGAAGCTAATGTTGAGACTGAGACTTACGAAACTGTGAATCCCACTGGGAAAAAGACTTTTTGTACATTTGGAAAAGACAAGCGAGAGCACACTATTCTCATTGCCAATGTTAAACCTTATTTAAAAGCCAAACGTGCCCTGAGCCCTCTCCTCCAAGAGGTCCCCTCAGCATCAAGCAGCCCAACCAAGGCATGCATCGAGCCTTGCACCTCAACAAAAGGCTCTCTGGATGGCTGTGAAGCAAAACCAGGAGCCCTGGCCGAAGCAAGCGGCCAATACTTGCCCACTGACAGTCAGTATCTGTCACCCAGTAAGCAACCAAGAGACCCTCCGTTCATGGCTTCCGATCAGATGGCAAGGGTCTTTGCAGATGTGCATTCTAGAGCCAGCCGGGATTCCAGCGAGATGGGTGCTGTTCTCGAGCAGCTCGACCACCCGACCAGGGATCTGGGCAGAGAATCGGTGGATGCGGAGGAAGTCGTGAGAGAAATCGATAAGCTTTTGCAGGACTGCCGGGGAAATGACCCTGTGGCTGTGAGAAAGTGAAAAAAAAAAAAAAAAAAGCATTGGCATTTTCTTGTCTCTCCTGTTGATTTAAAAATGATCCCTCCTGGTGACAACCCGTTTTACAGGAATGAAGAAAGACCAATGCTGCTTTAAGGCTTTTAGTGAACATCTGAAGTGCCCACAAGTATGTTCTTTTCACTGCTGTTTCTTTTTCAGAGATAACAATGGTTTTGTTTTGACCAAACTTATATTAGGACAGAATTAACGATGCTGAAAGAGAAAAGAAAAAAGAGGAAGAGAAAAGAAAGAAGAAAAAGGAGGATGAGGAAGCGAGTTACCTTTTGACAATCTGTTAGGAAGGTATGCAGTGTGAGAATTGAAGTATTTCTGATCACTCTTAAGACTGTCCTCCGTGATTTATGCTGACTTAACTGTTTACCTATAAACCCCATACAAAGCAGGGTCATAATTTGTGATCTGTGGTGGATTTCTAGCAGTCACCACAGGCTTCTACTTAAAGTCCCGAAAAGACCTTGCAGTAGTCCAAGCTACACCAAACATTAACACATATTTGTGGTAAACATTTCTGTATAAAGTTACCTGCCACACATACAAACACAAAGAACATTCCATACCATTAGTCGAAAAAAAAACAAAAAAAAAAACAAAAAAACAAACAAAAAAAAAAAATCCTTGGTCATTTGTAAGACACTTCATGTCGTATAAAAGTTAAATGTAAAAAGATATAGTCCATTTGTCCTGCACACACATAGACTAATTCACTTCATTAATGGAGAAGAAATTTTAAAAGGTTTAAAATGCCTCTTCAGCATTTTAGTGTCCAACAAACACACAAATAATGATGGATATGTTTTAAATTTGACCTGAAAAATAGTTACCATTGAATGATAATATGCAGAGGAAATTAGCATGATTAATACATTTTCTTCATTTGTGGACACTAAAATAGCTCAGGAAAGTGAAACTGTCTTAGGCATACACCAATCACATGACCATTTAAATGTGCAAATGTAAGAAATTCAATGTGTTTACATCAAATGACATATTTTTATTGATTTATTGCAGATTCAGTGCATATGAGCCAAATTGTTGAGTGTATAAGAGCTATATTGTGTATTTTATTAAATTAATATATAGTTGTGTTGCAAAAATATTTGGGCTTATATTGTAAATGGCAAGTGTTGCCTCGGTAGCTGTCGAACTCTATGAGTTTTGTTTTTTCCTGCTTCCTTTTCCCCATGGAGTGTGGGAAGCAGTGCCTCAGAGCAGAGTCTCTTGTTTAATGTATAGTCTACCAAGTACTACAGTACATAATCTGTTCAAAATGTGTTTGAGTGAGCCAATGGAGCTAACTGAAAGGTCAAAAAAGACATCCGTCAGTCATGGTTATGTGCAAGTCCTGTAGAAGCTTTTATTAAAGTCACGCTAAATCACAAGAGTTACATTTGTACTGATACCTGAAACTTGTTCATGTTTTTTCAATAACATCCAGCTTCTGCCTATGTAGATATCATAACGTTGATTGGTTTCTCAAAAGTATCTTAAGTGGTTCAAGATGTGTGTTCCCATTATATTTCAAAACCATGAGAAATGCTTTAATGCATGTGTGGTACCAGCACTGGTTCCTTGCATTGTGTAGTGTGTTTCAAGAGGTCTGGGTCTTAACAAAATGTTTTTCCTTTTTCTCAATACTCTTCTGCCTCTTTTTATTGGTGTCCTTTGAGAACAATACACCTTCTCTTCCTTCATCTGGTTACACCTTTTCTTGTGACATTTAGCAAGTTTCAAACTTACTTCCATATGAGGCTAGGAAACCTCAAATTTCAGGAATTGGGAAAAACAAAATTAGCACTTGCAGAAGTAGCAGCAGATGGGAAAATGCCTTGATTGACATTTTCCTTCAGCGTTTAAAATTTTTGGCATTTTACAGCTTCATGACAAACAGTTTCCAGCCCATACCTTAGAAAATGTGGTGCTGAGTTAAATAAAGGCTGTTTGTGCACTGGAGCAGAAAAATGCGTTATTTGCAAACTGGTGGAGAATTCTGTGCCTTCTTTTCTGGCCACCAAGCCAGTGTAGAAACAGCATAAATGTCATAAAATCATTATATTAAAAACAAAAGCAAAAGCAAAAACAAACATTGAACTGAATTAAGTTTTGTAATTTTAAACCTCAAAAAATTCAACTGAAAATATTTCTGTCAAATGTCGTCAAGATTTTAGACTGTACCTCGTTTGCAAAACAGCTCTGAAAGGGAAGAGTGGACAACTCCCATCAGCCTTATTCTCTCGAGAACTGTATTTGGTTCCTAGTAACAGCCTTTCCAAAGCTCTACTCTTGGTTTTTTATTACTCATAAATGTTTAAATTAGAAAAGAAGGGATCTTGTACACGTGAAACCTAATTGACTCTCTATATTTTGGACAATTTATGTATCTGAAATGTGTTGTCTCTGTTATATGATGTTATTTTTTTGCCAGGAGACTACAGGTTGATTTAGCTTGATAGCTGAAATTTGATGGAAAACTAATTTCCATTTAGTCTTACCAAGTGTTTCCTCTCTCTGACTAGACAGATAGCCACGTAGTACAATCTAAGGCAGTGTATAAATGAAATCAACAAAGAGAGTAGGCTTTATTTTTAAAACATTCTTAACGCTGAGTAACCAGTTGTTCAATTTATTATATGTGTCTGAAGACATTAAAACACTATAAAATTTTAAGAATTGGTTGTGCCAATGTGTGAGGGATTTACCTTTAGGCTCTGTCACTGGTGATTTACTAGCGTTAGCTGTTTAACACATTACCTGTATTTAGTAGTGATTATTTATTTACAAGTTGGTGGTAATTCAGCAGTCAGGACTCTGAGCTTTTATAGTTGAGTTGAGGGAATCTCGTGTTTGTTCATTTGGCTGACGACTGCCTTTATCACAGACCTCTGGTGCTTGGCTTCTGTGGAAGTCTATGAGATGCCAAAATCACCCCTGTAGAGAGCAACTTGCTCTGAGGGGTGATGCATGATCAAACAGTGATATTTCAAGCAGTTTGGGCATAATTCAGAATACGGAAAAATTGTCTTAATTCACATCCTTCAAATACTAACCCCTCAAAAAATCCCACACATTCAAAAAAATAATAATAATTTGATAATACTTTGTCTTTTAGGTCTTTCAGTAACTGAAGTCAAGCATAGAATAAGAATTTATAGAAATTTTTGTAAGAAAGTCAAAAAGTTCTAAAAACTGTTCACTGGTGAACTAAAAACAATCAGTAACACAACAATCTTTTCATTAAATGTTAATGAAAGATCTTTTCATCAAAGTTAAAAGTAGTGAGAATCAGTGTTAGTTATACCTATACCAAAGTAAACATTAAAGAGACATATCATGCAATTGTAAAGAATGCTTTCATATTATTTCTTAACCTTACATACTTATCCTTATTGCAGGCCATCTATAAGGATTGGCTCACCACCCCTATGAATTAATTGAATTCCTGGTTGGGAAATTGACTTTGTTTCATTTTCCCGAGATCTTGTAAAACATGACTTCCCTTTAAAGTATATAGGCAGTGCTCGATATAAAAAATGACACCATAAAAAAAAAGTCATGTAGTAATAGAGCAGTATGCTTTATTTGAACTAGGTTAAAAGCTGTTTGTTGCCTAATGGAGTAGAAGTTGCTGAGGTCAACAAGTAGACTGAGGTCTGGCATAATATATGCCCACTCATTATTGTCTAATTATATTCTTTTGACAACAGACAGCATTTATCACAGCATTAATTCAAATGAGAGTTTTGGCTATCAAGATGTGTTGATTTGAAACATTATTGAATGAGACCTGATTAAAGTCTGACTTTCCTGGCCCCAGTGTTTTGCAGGTTGGCTATTCCCATGTATCAACCCCATCACTCCATAAGGTTCTTAGCTGCACCAAGCAATTGGTGAACAAGGACAACAACAACAAAAGCAGCATACATTGTATGGATTTATCTCAACGCTATTGTTTAATGGCTGTGTTTAATGTGACCTATCTGGAAAATGAGGACTCCGAATAAAAAGCTATTACTAATAGTGGCGTTTCTTTCCCTTGAATTCGTTAACACAGAAGTGGTGTATTATACACTGTGTACCACAGGGACGCTCCATCACAACTGTTCTGCTAGTTATTTGTTTACCAGTAAAATAAGATTTGTTAAAAATTTATTTAACAATAACATCACTACGTCTCATCAAGTTAACAGTCTTTCAGATAGCTTCGATAAGGTGACTGGTCAAATGATTACCATGGAGTCATGACCTAGACACTTGTGGCTTTTCATAGCTACAGTTTGTTTGAGAGTAATTTAGTACTAGAATCAAAAGGACTTCAGAAAAGTCCTTTTTTAAATCTTTCTCATACATGATTGATGAAAACACATATTTATAAATTAAAATTTTAAAGTCAATACATATTTATCATGGTATCTTAAAATAATAAGCCTCTCCTTCTACTCATTCAACAAACATCTACTGAATTGCTAGTGTGTGTTTGCCCTTGGCTACTATGCCCCAGAAGTAGAGAGTAAACAGAGGAGTGGTCCCTGGGTCACAGTCTTGTGGGAGAAACAAATAAGTAAGTTCTAATACACCTTGCTCTTTATATAAATTGGATTGGGTTGTTTGCATCTTCCCTTAGTTTCTCCACATACCCCTTATCTATACTTTCTCATTCTCAGTGAATGGCATTTCCTAAATAAAAAAAAAAAAAGAAAAAAGAAAAACAGAACAATTTGCCCATTTGGATTTTTCTTTATCTTAATTTTCTTTTAACAGCACATTACGTATCAAAGAAGTGTGCATGGCTTTTCCACATTACAGAAGAAGAAGTGTGCATGGCTTTTCCACATTACAGAAGAAGAAGTGTGCATGGCTTTTCCACATTACAGAAGATCTTTACAGTTTAGGTTTTTGGGATAGACTAACTGGCTTATATATTCATTCTTTTACTCATTTATTTGCTGAATTCTGTTTCTTTTTTATTGAACACGACTTAGTGCTATACAAGGATCCTAAGTTCAAAGAACTAAGCAGAAGACAATGATTTTGCCCTCGGAGTACATGTAGTTTGTGATATACACTAACATAGGAATGTAACTTATGTTGCCTTGACACTACTTATTTTTCAAAATGAGTTCTTGTTTAAGAATAACAAAAACCATATGTCTACCATGTCATTCATCACTTTCAAGGGTGAGGGTAGAGCAAGCTGTTAATTGGTTCTCCTGAACCATCTGACCAGGGTTGAGGGAACTCTAAGTCACCCAAATGAGGAACCCTAATGGCAATGCTGCAGTTAGAAGGAAGTCATGAATGGAACACATATTACAGGTTTACATCATGTCAATAAGCTATTAAGTCCCTCAGATTACATCTTTTTAAGTAAATATGCCCACAAAATACAATTATTTGACAAGGGTACAGAACAATTCTTTGTAGGATATGATGAGAATGAATTCTTAAAGGTCACTATAGCATCAATATAGTACACAGAAATTGATCAGAAGGTTAATGGACCATCCTCAAACTCTTTATTACGTGATTTTGGAGAAGGTTGCACATGGTTCACTAAGGAAATATATCATTTTCTGTTCGTTTTAGACACTAATAGTACTAAACAACCCATTGTACACTAGGACTTAAATTCTCAGTATTCTTAAAAGAGGGTGCAGCCTCTGTTATTGTATCAGAAAGAATTACCAAATATTTCAGAAAGAGTTGTCAAAAAATAACTTTATTTTTTCAAACTACTTTAAATGGTAATGAGTATCTTACAAGCACTGATTGAAAGAGGGAAGATTTTAGTGAGATTTTACAAATTTTGTATCACAGAGTTTGACTTACCACCCATTAGGTCAAGAGAGGTATTTTGGGTTTTGTCTTTCAAGTAAAACATTTCACTTTGAGAGGACCAAGTTATTACTTGTTCCACTCCTTTTTTTTGGATACATATTATATTATTGATATCATTTTATAAACTACATTTTGATTATGATTTATATTTTTTAAATCTACTTTCATAATATTTTTCAAAGATCACTAATAACAAACAAAACCAAATTTGGAAGTCTTTGTTTACCTTATACAGATAATCATTATATATATATTTTTTTAAATATTGGTATTCAGTAATTGTATGAAAATTGTGCTTGCTTCCCTAAGGGTTTACAGGCTAAGGCCAACCAAATAAAAGAACAATTACACAAGCCTAAATTAATACTGGTAAGTTCTGTTTGTCAAGAACTTTCCAATTCACAGCACTTTCACAAATTCACAAGATATTAAAAAATTAAGGATTCTGAAACTCAAAATGGTAAAAGGACTTACCCAAGAGCAATTAGCTAGGAAGTCCTAAAACCACACTTAAACTTAAAAGTTCTTCTTCTTAAAAGAGGGTGCAGCGCTTCTTCTTGTTCCAGATTTTGTGAATTCTGCAGTCTTGCCCTATTTAATAGCTTTTGTCTTTAGTATCTTAAATTCATTATCTGAAAAAAGTAAACTATTTCAGTGATATACATTTCCCTTTAAGTAGACAGGCATATGAACTATGTTAATAGTTCATAACAGTATTAAATGATTAATAGAGAATAGGGATTGTAGTCTCCAAGAAAATGAAAAGACATCAGAAGAATCATGCCTTTCTTAAGATTGCTCTCAAGTTTTTGTTGCTATCTATAAAACTGGTTCACAACATTGGCGGTAAGTTCTCCAAACTATTCTAAATGAATATTATGGGATATTAGTTTTTCTGTGAACTTGGTATATAGAAAAAATGGTAAGGCTGCATTGAATTCCTTTAATCATGAATTTTGGCACATAGTAAACTAATAAATAATTGCTTTCTTTTAAATAGTCACATAAACTCCAGTAATACTAAGGAAACATTTAAAATATTACATATATATATATATATATATATGGGATTAATATGCACATAGACAAGCATGAGAGTTGACTACTTTCAAAAGCTAGTGTCACAAAATAAAGGTGAGAAGGAATTTAAGCAGTAGCAATATGGCTAAGTGATGAACAACACATTTTTTTTTTTAAATCTATGACTTGCCACATCCACAATGGATAAAATGTTGTATCATTGGCTCCTTCAATGATCAGATGAAAAGAGACACTGCAGGTGTTATCTGAGTCATTTTCAGTTAATCAAAAGTGAAGTTCTATTCTGCCTGAATTCAACTTACTAAAAGGTTTACTACTTCTCTACAATTTACAGAGAACCAACTTTATTTTCAAGAGGTCCAGAAATAAATTTTAATAGCCTATTAACACTAATCAACTAGTTTATATCTTGAAAACCTAAATTCAAATAGGTGGGATATAATATTCATTCATTTTATTGATCTGCTGAATATCTCCATATATCTCTTTAGCAATATTAAATCATATTTTTATATTATTCTTTCATACATTGCAGTTGAGAGACTGTCTTCAATATAATAATTTGTTTTCAGATAAGATTTTTAAACTGTTATCCTTTCCCTTTTAAAATTAGATTTTTGTCTCTATTTGTAGTATCAAACATTATAGTATCAAATAGCTGGCTTGCATGTGGCTATTCTCTTAAACTCATTCTTATTTCATAATTTTATCTCAAAATCATCTATTATTTTCCCATTTTAAAATTATATATGTATATATATCTTCATGGCTATGGATCAATAATGGAGATAGTGATGTGTTTCCTAATAATTACATCAATGTGGAAAATGTCCAAGTTGCTTTTATTAACCTATAAGAAAACCGATAACATTTTTAGATGTAACCTACATGGAATGTTAAAATGGACAAAATGCATAGTAAAATATAATAGAAATATGTAAAGCAGTGAATAGGTTAGGATGCAGGATCTTAGCTAAATATCTTTATGTGAGACTGCCTAGCTATTTCATTGAAAGGTTGAAAAAGAGAAAGTGAATCATCTTACTCTATTATTACTAATTCCTATATGCTAAGGAATCCTCATTTTAATATCTCATGTGAAATGGTTGGCTTTGATTGAAGATAAGAAAAGACCCTTAGCTCTGAGATTGTGTACTTATGATTTCTCAATCTGCATTTATTCCCCAAACACCTCTGAAATTCAACCACTATACATATTTCATCATTTCTTTCATTTTGGATAACTACTAAAATTTACTTTGTGTTCATAGTCCAGAGGAGGGGAAAAAAAAAAATGAATGGGTCAAATGTGGCCTCTCTAGTGATTTTCCTCCTTAGAATGTGACATCCCAATTCAACATTAATTTGTGGAGCATATATATATATAGTGTTTTTGAATACAATGGAGCATACAGATTTTAATAAAATATGGTCTCTGTCTCTATAGAATTTAAAATACACTGGGAAATGAAGGTATTTTCCTGAATACAGATTATAGTTGGTACTATGAGAGAAGTGCAAGTTGCAGTAGACAAAAAAGGAGAGAGAGAGGGAGAGAACACAAGCACTTTCAGCTGAGGAAAAGAGAGATAGGAGAGGGAATCATCGCAGCGTCTTGGAGAAAGCAGTGTTTGCATTGAGCATGTAAGGTGGGACAGGCTTTTGGCAGTGGCGATGTACAGGAAATGCATTCTGGAAGAAGACAGGCAGTGTGCACAAAAACATTTAAATGGAGTCGGAATATTTTCTGATTAGAGTTAGAAAGTGTTAGAAAGCTGGGTTAGGTCAAGCCAGGAATTGTAGTGAATGCTGAGCTTAGGCGATATCACTCGAATGCCTAGTCCAAGGAAGAGGAGGATTGAGGACACCTGAATTAGCTTCACAAGCTGGGAGAGCTCTGTGAGAATTTTGCCAAGTGGAATGCGAATTTAGGAAAATAACACTGGGACAGCTTGCTGCGGCCTGGTGATCCATTCTTTATAAGACGCTGCCTAATAGCACCTTGTTCTTGGGGCAGATCCAACTATCTAGAGGCAATGCCAACTTTGCTGAATCTTGCAATTCTCAGCTTCAAGCCCTCAGCAGAGTATTTATGTGTATATTTCCAACTTCCCAGAAATAATTCTTCCTTTGAAATCTGCAATCATGTTGGAAATTTGGGGACACAAAGAGAGACAGGAGAGAAAGACAAAGATCAAGAACATGGATGAATTTCATCCCCAGAAAAGTGTTTTTTTTTTTTTTTTTTTAAGATTTCCAGATTCTCCAAGCATCCCCTCATTATCTGCAGTGTGAATTCTGCCAAGCAGAATCATTCTATTCCTAAGAACTTTTGTCTATGTCTGCTGTCCCAAGAACCCTCAGGCTGATAGAGGTATCCTGTCTTATTGCTTCCATGATGTTCTATGCATATCAGTAGAGGAGCTTATAATTATTGATTATTTAGACACCAAATAGGGAATAATGACTTCAATTGGAGATTTCCAACTGGAGGGCAGTTTTGCCTCCCAGAGTTATTTGGCAGTATCTAGAGACAATTTTAGTTTTCAAGAGGCAAGGGAGTTGGTTTGTTACTGGCACCTAGCAAGCCACCAAACGTCCTGTAATGCACAGTTCAGACCCCTACAACAAAGATTCACCCCATCAAAAATGTCCAAAATGCCCAGGTTGAGAAATCCTGCCTTGGAGAGAGAGGATGGAGTTAAGAAAAGAAGAGTGAACAACATTGGGCTTTGAATAATGGGCATTAAGTACTAAGTGGATTGACATGTCTTCTTCCATAGTTTTGAGAAAAATCCTGGAAAGTCTTCTAAATTCCTTAGCATAGGGCTTATGTTCAACTTCTTGCAGGTATAGTCTGCTTGGGAGGTAGTCAGGGCCAGTGGCTTTCTGCAGCTGCAAATATTATCTTAGACTGTAATCAGTACCAGTAATACAGGTAATTGGAGGAATCTCCATCGAACGAAAAGAAAAGGTGTTGCTTGGGATGGTTGGGATGGTCGTTGTTTGCTTTACTCCTCCTGAAGTAGTCTGAAACTGATTTCCTGAGAAGGGCAGGTAAAACAAAATCCCCCAGCTGTAAAGGGAGGGAAAAGACTCTGCCTCCGGGGCCATCTTGAGTCTATTGTGCCTTATAGGCAATTGGCATGATCAACTTACCCTCCAACCTCAGTTATCTGTCCTCAGTGTGTATGTAGAATCTGTCTCTGCAATGACACTGGGAAGTGGGGCAGTCAAATACTAGAAAAGGTGATGATGATGGAGGCAGATCAAGGAATGGCAATGTTTACGCAGAAGCTAGGTGACCATAAATGTGCCCAGACGCTGTAGAATGAATGCCTCCATTGATCTCTTAGGCATCCTCCTACCATAAATACTGATTTTAATTCTTTCAAAGTAATATGTGGAATGCCAAAAAATGTCAGATTGACTTTCTAAATGAGGTGAGGGGAAGGTTAGTGCAAATGGTTCCTTAAAAGTTTTATTTCTCTTGACACATTCTGTTTTACCCATCTGTAATGCAAGGTGGGCGGTTCCAATGCACATTTTATGAATTTGAACTTGAAATGACTCTGGTTTAAAAATAATAATGATAATGTGTTAAAAGGGTGACAGGAACTCCAGTGGCAAAGTTGAAAGTCTGCACACTGACAGGCCAATTAATATAAATAGTAATTACCATAGCCAATCCACATTTGAGATTTTATTTGGTCTAGATGTGCATTAAGCATGTTAAAAATGGCTATTATACACTGTAGTGAGTGCTGGTGTTACCAACAGACCAGGAAGATGTTGAAAATCACAGCCTCCCACCTCAGGGGCCTCCTTCCGGTGAAGACTCAGTCACCGACCCAGCTCACATACAAACCTGCTGGGTTTTATTTATGCTGGAATTTCTCCATATTAAAAAGCAATATAATTGCTGAAATACCACTACTGTTCAAGCTAATTTACTTCCTAATGGTCTATTTGCATAGTGGAATTTGCATTTTATTTCACAGCAAATGTAATAACTCCACCTGCCCCATTTTAGATAAAACACCAAAACTAAGAGAGAAAACCGAAATGGTTAAAGAAGAGAATGAATATAAGAACCATCTTGCTCCTCTATCTTTACTTGGCGACACTGAACCCAGTAGCCGGGAGAGGACAGGAACAATCCTGGTATTTTCTAGCCTCACAACCAGTGTTCTGACTTCTTGCTTCAGTCTTCTCTGAGTCTCTGCTGCTGCAGTTCAATAAAGGTAATTTCCACAGGTGACGCTGAGCCACACAAAGTTCATTGTGAGGGTATATTCATTTTGAGAAATGTTAAAGACAAGTGAGGAGTTACAGGCAGACATCGAATGTCTTACCGAACTTCGACATCACTCCTTCTTGCCTGACTTTTATTGGCCTCAGACAGACGGGGGATGGAAACTGTACATCACAGACTAATACAACAAAGCCCTGCTTTCTGACCTCCTTCTGTGATCAAGAGCATGAAATTTGGGAATATATTTTCCTTTTTCATTAAAGCGCATGCATCTTTATATATAAATACATTATTATTTTTTTCTTGCTTCAAGGTTCACATCCTAGGGTGACAGCTGCCATTTTTAAGGTGACTCATTACAGTCATTTAGAGAGTCCCCTAACAGATGGATAGGACTTTGTTTCCCAGGGAACACTGACAGGTTACAATTCTCCACAGCTTTTAATCATTTCAACAAACTATACACATCTGTCAATTACCCTATTTGGTAATGTTAATAATACGGCAATCTGAGGGTGACAAAGTGCTGGATTTAAAAAAGAAATTACTCCATAACGTTTTTGCATAAAGAAAAGAAAATGTAGGTCAAAATACATTTGATAGCTTATTTTCTTAATCTGTAGGAAAGAACTACTTTTATTTTCTGTAATACATTTCATGTGTAGGTTATTATTCAAAAGCATTCTTAAGTGCTTCATAAATAAAAGCATTAGGGAGAAAACAATGAACATAGAGAATAAAACAAAAAATATTTTAAAGTACATAATTGAGCAAAGTTGTTTTTTCTCTTTGAAAACTTTAATCATTGCATAATAAAGGGTCCTGCATGAATGGAATTGGAAGTATTTCCAGTTACAAAGGTACGGACAGAAATAGAGGATGTTAGTGTAAAGTCATAGGGTGAGCAGCTGAACTGCCTCAATTAGAACTATAATTGTTTCTTACCACTCTAGCTTTGTGACCTTATATCAGGAGTGGGCCAACTATAGCCTTTCGGCCAAATCCATCCCTCCAGCTTATTTTCATAAAGATTTATTGGAAGCCAGGCATACCAATTCATTTCTGTATTTTCAGGATAGCAACAGAGCTGAGTAGTTAGGGCAAAGCCGTATGCCCCTCAAAGCAGAAAAAGCCTTTACTATTTGGTCTTTAAAGAGGAAATTTGCCAGCCCATGAATTATGTAACTACCGTATATTTCACCTCTCCATCTGTAAAATGGGAATAAATAAGGCAATTGTAAAGAAATTGTAAGAAATAAGTGAGATATTCCTTAGCAAGTTTAGAAACACTCTGGACACATAGTAAACTCTCCATGAACACCATCCATTGTTGCAATCGACTCCTCTGGGTAATATAAATCTATCCATATGTAACCATAATACAGAGTCTGAAAATCTTGTAGATGGTCTTTGTCAGACAAATTATTCTAAAACAAAACACAACAAAACAAGAATAATGACAAAAAGGTTCAAGGGGTTACTCGGTTTATTGTCGTTTCCCAGCTGTTACCAGCAACTATATTTCTTGCACTTTAATAGCAAATAAGTCACATAACCACTTACCACTATTTCACCAGAACCCTGGACTCCTTTACCTTGTTTGCTACTAGCTTTTAGAAGTATGTAGTCCATGGTCAAATGCTTCTCAGTAAAGTTAAACAAGTGGCAGCTGGCACCATACAGCTCTGATATAATGAAAACATGAGGTGGCTGCCATTACACAGTCCTGCACTAATGAGAACAGTGGGAGGCTAGCATTACAATGGTCTAATGAAAACAGGAAATGGCTGGCATTAAATTGGTATAATAAAAACAGGAGGTGGCTAGCATTACACTGGTAGAATAAATAAATTAAGAGATGTCAGGCCTCCCCAATCTCATCTCCATTATATATGACCATGGTACCCACAATTTAGACCAGAGCCACTCAAAGTCAAGCCAGTGTTGGATGAAAATAAGATTTTTTTCATACTGTGCTTCAGAAGTTTCTTCTGTTTCAATTTGTGTTTCCCTTAGGCCAATGCAAGGATGTTGTAAAATAATGATATAATTTACATTGAAACCTTTTTTTTTTCCTCTTAATTCAAAAAAAAAAAAAAAAAAAGTAACATTTCTGACTCCGAAGAAGATGGCGAGAATAAAAGGCAACGAATTCAAAAGGAGTTTCTAATTTAGTCCTTGCCTTTTCTTCTCCTTTCCCTTTTAAGTATCCAATGGTGACTAAAGACTCAGAGTTGCATAAAATACACTAAAAAGAAATACAGAAACAAAATAAAATGCTGAGGAGGAAAAAAAAAAATTTAAGCTCAAAATCAATCATTTAACTAATGGACTCTTTCCCCTGAACAAAAGTCAGGATTTCTCATCCACTGGGTGATTTAAAAAAAATTATTAGTATAGACAGAAGACTTGCGTATAGCTCTCACACAATAGATTTACAAGAATCCTGTGTTTTATTGTAACTCACAGAGCCAGCTGTATCTGATTCATCCTGTCTTTTTAATCTGGGTTGAAAACAGAGCAAGTTGGCACAGTTCAAGGTCAGCACATTAAGACAACGTATCTATCCTATCTATCACTCCCTGGCTCCAACTCCCTTAAAAATATCTACGTTAGAAACTTTAAAAAAATGTTTACATGTAAAAATACATTCATGTATATATACTTACAAATTATTCAGACAAGAACAATGCCAGACATACTCCTAAGCAAAAAAGGGTGGTATATCTCTGCAGGTCCACATATACTGAAAGTTTTCGATTGCCAGTGTAGAAAACAAAAAGAAATATGCTTGGTCTCAGGGTCCTGGAATCAAGCCCCGCATCGGGCTCTCTGCTCAGCCGGGAACCTGCCTCCTCCTCTCTCTCTGCCTGTCTCTCTGCCTACTTGTGATCTTTGTCTGTCAAATAAATAAATAAAATCTTTAAAAAAGAAAAAAAAAGAAATATGCTGGTAAGATAGCCAGGTGATAGAATAGCAGGGTGATTCAAAGAAGGTGGAAATATAATAAAATAAAGCCTCTTCATCCAGTTTTATACATTGACATTTAGTTTTTTTGCTCCATAATTTTTATTAGACTTCTCTAGGACTTCTGCATTAACTTAATGAAAAAATCCAAATTCATGATCTAACATATACTAAAGAAGCAAGTGAGTGGAAGGGGAAAATAATCTTCTGTTATTCTTACCATATTTTTGCATTTATGTAAGATGAGTTCTTTCTTCTTGAATACAGCTTTATAAGAAACGACCAAAATTGATATTATTCAGTTTTAAATAATCATGAACAACAAAAAAAAGTCAATTAACATCCCTTGCTTTTTTTTTTTCCCCAAAGAGGTGGAATTTATAATGTAAAAGAAGTAATTTCTGTCACATGTTTAAAGCCAGAATGAAATCTATGATGCGCTGAACACTAATACATGGGTTGCATAAAATCTGTTGCCGGGCTTGCATGGGATTCACAGACATGGCTTAATCGAGACACAAAGTGATGTGTGCCATGCATTCAAAATTAGCATCTGGCCCAGGGCCACTAAATTTGGCATCCCAAGAACTGATTCTATCCTCTGCCAAGTTTCTGCAGAGACTAGACTCACTGAATTCTGAATCACAGCCTCTAATTTCCCCTTCAACAGACTCTCTTTGAATTGTGGGACCAGAGAAACTTGCAAGTGAACATAAAAATTGAATGTGAAATATAGAACTCTCCAAAGAAGAACATTCTAGATAAAAGATGGATACAGAACATGAAATATTCCCAATTAATCAATCGTAATGTGGACTGCTTACTCGCCAGCTCACCCCCCATTCAATTTGTTTGTTTCTTACACAAACAGAGCATCCTGCAGGCTGTCCAGACTGCCAAACTCCAAAGAAATACTTGAGAGCTTATGAATTTTGCATACCATAAATTTACTTGACAGGTCTCATCACATTGTAAGCAATATTTTTTATTAGCCAACTTTGTGGAAGAAATGGCATTTTGCCCTAATATCAAACTAACCAATTCTGTCATGGTTGGCATCTTTATTACATTATTAAATACATCAGTCAATACCACCTGGTATAATTGAGTCTTGTTATGTAACTCAGATGGTTGTAAAAACTGTGGGATTTTTTTTTAAGTCAAATCAACAGGCAGACAAAAATATTGTTTTAGTGAAATTTCAGAAAAATATGTATCACCACTGCAGCTATTTCTGACTTAATGAATAGACTTTTTCTCAGATAATACTCAAAATCATTTATAGTTGTGTTTCAGTGAAAGTACTATGTTAAGCAATTGATTATACCTGATTTCAGCTTTGTGCAACATATGCAAACCATGAAAGTGAGCGCCAGGAAATTACAATGGGATCACAAATGAATGAGGTGACAAATGTGAGAAGAACTTGAAAAGACTTGCTTCGAATTGAAAAGGAGGAAGGGTAAAAACACTTAAGAGACAATAGAAAAAAAGAAATCGTCCTTTATTTTTTATTAAAAAAAAATTCCAAAGAAAGAGCTTTGTGTAACTTTTCTCAGAAGTCAGGAAAACTATTTTTAAATAAGTAGAAATAATGTGAAGGGTGGGAAAATTCAAGGAAAAAGAATTGCAAGTGTTTAGTTTCCTTTTCTCTCAAAGCTCATGAAAACAACTTTAATGCCTATGTAAATCAATGGCATAGGATTAAGTTAAATTTCCCTAGGCAAAGTCAGCATTATTTTAAAAAATATCAGTATCTAATCTGGAAAAAGCAATTTAATTTCTGATTTCCCCCAAATCATGAAACCTAACACCTGTTCCATTGTGTTTTTCGGAGGTAAGTAAAATATTCTTATATTCTCATCCAGAAAGAGCAAAATTCCCATGAGAAATTTCTTGTATTTTTAGCACACCTGAACTTTTAGGATTTCACAAGAAGAAATCTTGGTAATAGCCCACACTGGAGCAATTTATATGTGACTCCCTTTAAATAAAAATGAAAAGTTAATGAAAGATTCTTTAATCCAGACATAATGCATAATATAACCATGCACTTTCGATAGTATTTTATAAAAGTATATCAAGTATAAAATGCAATCTTCTGAAAATATAAAATATAATTTAAGTTTAAGAGATACACATTTTAATAATACTTCTACTCAATAAAAATGGTCTTTTTAATTTCTTTTAAGATCAAATTATACTTTAAAAAAAGTCTCAATGTATATGAACTTGCAAGACCAATCCTAAAGTCAAAAATTTTTAAAAATGACTACTTGAGAAATTAATATTCCTGGAAATATTCCCCTTTAATTTGTACAATGCTCTCATCCCTGCCAACAGAAAAACACTACTGAACATCGGGGGAGTGGAAGAGAGGGTTATGTCACAAAGTAAAATCAGAGCTCTCACGCCTTACCAAACAAAAACAGACCCTACATGTTACTGTACTTTTAAATATACACTGATAGACTCTACTGAATCCTCTGACAACATGAGCTCATTTATCGGAAAGCCCATATACTAGATCTCATTGTACGTTAGATTTTTGTTGTTTTCCTTTATCCCATTTCGGTTTCTTGGCTTAGGCTATTCTTAGGAAACTATGCCTGTTCAGTGGTCATTACTGTTTCATTTCAGAGATCTCAAGAAATAATGACTAAATATGACATACAATTCACAACTTAATATTCAGCACTCGAGAACTTACTAAATCCAACTTTGGGAGATCCACTTGAAGGTGTGAACATACATTTAGTGCTGGACCTCCCATTAATTAGATTATATGTATGCTAAGAACACAGTAAAACGAGGGTCTGGAAAAAAAAGTAAAGGTTTTAAAGTGGTTTTTATGTTTTTAATTTTGATGTTTGTTAAAGGATCAAATTAGAGGCACCTGGGTGGCTCAAATGGTTAAGCATCTGCCTTTGGCTTGGGTCATGACCCCAGGACCTCATGACTCCTGGGGTCATGACCCAAGCCTCAGGAGCCCTGAGCCCAGCTCCCTGCTCAGTGAGGAGACTGCTTCTCCCTCTCCTTCCAACCCCTTACTCATGCTCTTTCTCTCTCTCTCAAATTAATAAAGTTTTTTAAAAAAATAAAAGACCAAATTGATTATGAGGACAAGAAGATAATTATTGGATCTTCTCACAAGTATGTTTCTCACAAATGTGTTTTGCGTTCATATTATTTTTATTTTGAATGATATACGAAGGAGTGCAATGTTTAATTTCATGTGTCAATTCCATGTAATATCTTTCTATCATCTATCTATCATCTGTCTATCTATATCTTATTGGTCCTGTTTCTCTAGAGAACCCTAACTAATGCAAGTGCTGTACCATATTATCAGTCCTTAAGACAATTTGTTTAATGGTAGTTTTGGTTTAGGACAGTTGAAGAACACATTGGGAAATATTACACGAATTAATTTTGTGTCCAAGGCATGTACGAGTTGATTCTCCCAAACATCTTCATTGAAAGAGTTACCACAGAAAGTAACTGCCTAGCTGTTTTAAAGTTTAAGTAAAAGTCTCTAAGTTTAAGTAAAAGTATGTAAGTGAATGGAGGGATAGAGAAATTGGTGGAAAGAAGGGAATTCTAGAAAAAGGAAGCAGTACATACAAAACCGTGATGTGAAAGATCATGACTTGTTTACAAAATTATATTAGAAGGAAACTATGCTACGATGACTGATAGCTGCCAAAACATATCAGCCCATTAAATGATTTCTTGGCAAGTAGAGGAAGATTTTTCAATATTTCCTTGGAACATCTCTACTTCCTTAAAGTAGAACATATCTAAACGTCTTCAGTTATTAATAAATCTTTTTGCATTATTATGCTAGTTAATTGTGTATAAGAACAAATGCAAAACTAAATATGACTTTCATACACTGATAGTTCTTGACTGAAAAAAATAAGAAATCTACAAATCATTTACAAACAGGGATACAAATCTAATAAAATTCAAATTATCCACAATTAATTTAAGATGGTAAATGACTGTTTTGTTGAAACTAAATTGCTATTTGAAACATGAACACGAGTATGGCACAATGTTCTGTTTAGGGACTGATTACAGGTGGTTTTCAGTTAGGCATTGCTAACCTAGTGTGCATCTTATAATGACACAAATCTCCTACCACTTTCCTCTTTTAGACCTATTGTAAAACATTCATTAGTTCACATACCCTGATGTCTTTTAAATGAATGCTTTATTTACATATTAATTGTCTCTATTCTTTTCTTTTTAGCCTACTGTCATATAGAGTTATACACGTCTTAATTTAATAACTAAAACCTTCTATGATTTAAAAAATGAAAACCTATACTTTGAAAGCTCTAGTAGAAAATATCCTGATACTCAAGGATATGTCTGTATATCAGAGAACATCTGGGCCCCAATTAAGGAAAACTACAACAGAAAGATTTTTTTATGTTGATTATTTATTATTCTAAGATCTTTCTAGTCCAAATTCTTTCTGTTTTTTTTTTTTTCCAAATTCTTTTTGTTCTCCTTATCCCACTCCTCATTATTTTTCACTTTAGAATATAAGCTTTAAATTTGAGATGACAATAGGGTATGCCATGGAAACGTAATGATATACGTGCTCCACCATTAGTAGTTGTATTTGATTTCATGAATATAAGTAGAGTTTATGTCCTTATTTACAACTCAGTTGTGAAAGCTAATCATTGCCATCCAAGGAAACTCCATAACATGGCAACAAGTTTAGGTGAAGTGATAATCTTCCAAATGAAGAAAGGTCAATGAGATAAAGCACAGTTTAACAAATCTTTAAATTTCTCCATTTTGGCAAAGTTCCTAACAAGGAAGCAAGAAATGGCATTGAAGTGTCTCATTCTCACCTTGATGAGCCCTTAAAATGTAATTTACTGTTGCTCTCAATTACTATATATTCCACAAGTGTTGACTATTTTTGGCTTACAGCAGCCTCACAGTCAAATGATGATGAATGAATGTAATGATCTGTTATGTTTTAACAGAAATCCAGTGTTAATGCAAAATAAGATATTTAGACGAATCTGTATGACTCCCACTTGGAGTTTTAATAAACTGCCAAAACAACATGCTAAAACCAGAGTGAAAAAGTTACTCCAAGGAGACAGATATATATTTTCCCAAGGAAAACAAGCGATTTCCTTCAAAAGGAAGTGATAATTTGGTACGTTTCCAAATGTGTTATTTGTATTAATTATCTAAATTCTAGGTCTTCCTTCACATTGTTAAGAAACTTTGTGACTAGTGAAGAATTCAAATGTCCTGATTATGACAAGCATTCCCTAATATACTTTGATTGAAACCATGTTTTTCTGAAGTTATATCATCTGTGTCATATATATTTCATAATATATATGTGTGTGTGTGTACACATATTGGTTGTTTAAGGTCTACATGGTGGCCAAAAGTGAAACAACAAAACAAAGCAAAAACTAACTAAAAAACATTGGCAGGGAAGATGGCACATACGGATGTGGGTGGCAGTGTTTGAACAACAGATCTGGTCGTCCCTAAGGGAACATTTTAGGGGAAAAAAAAATATTTATACCAAACTAGTGCATTGTGTTACACTGAGTGAGGGTTTCTACCAAATATTTGTATGCTATCAAAATTATAACCCCTGCCATTTTGGGCTAGGCGCCCTTGGCTCTTATTTGTGAATTTGAATTTGAGAATTTGAGATGTTGCCTTATTCTGTCTCTGCCCTACACATTTAAAATTTCGTTTCTCTTGTACAGAATTAGTTTAAAAATATTGAGCTTGTATTATTTATGTATATTGAACAACCTGAATAATTCTCTGAATGTATTTCACAGGTCCAATCACTTGAGCTAGAAGCAAACAAGCAGAACAAGTATATTTAAAACTTGTTATGTAGTAATATTATTTTTCTTAATTTTTAAACTAAAAAAAAAGACTACTCATAGAGAGAAATATGATATAATTCATAAATCTCTAGTCTCAGTGTTTGTTTGCCTATAGTTATAACTTTTTAGGCAGAAATTCTCAGGAATTACCATGCTCTACTTTTGTTTTTTATAGGCCCCTGTTTTGACCCTTCCTCGTTTCAGTTTTTCAAGTCTTCGTATAGTTGTATGGATTTCTTCATTCAGAGGGTCATGCATTTATTCAATCACTGTTTACATTAGGCCTACTAATTGTCAGATACTTCTCTAGGTCTTGGGGATAAAATTGTGAACAACACAGGCAAATCCCTTCTTCATGGAGCTTAGATTTTCATATGCCCAGATAATAATCAAGTAAACAGTGTACATACTTTCTGATGGTGATATAGGCCATGAAGATAATAAAATGGGTAATGTAATGGAGAATAATCTGGGGTATGGAAATTAGATAGCTGATTAAGTCAGCATCTCAGAGAAGGCAGTATTTATTTGAGCTATCATTAGAAGGAAGAGGATTTAAAAAAAAAAAAAAAACCAACCTGAAAAATAATCCGCTACAAGAATGTTTCTTTCAAAGTGAGAACAAGTTGGCAAATTTAGAAAAAAACAAAATATGTCAATGAATTAGAAATTAGTGAGCAAGGAGGCAACTTAGAAAATGTATCATTGAAGAAGCAAAATAGTAAGTAACCAGGGATCAAACCTTAAAAATGATTTGACTTTAATTTAATTTATGTTATAGAAAGATAGGGGTGCCAGGGTGGCACAACTGGCTAAGCCATCAATTCTTGGTTTAGGCTCAAGTTGGGACCTCACTGTCTTGAGATCGAGCCTCGCTTTGGGTTCTGCGCACAGCTCAGATTCTGCTTGAGACTCTCTTTCCCTCCCTCCTCTCACTCTCTCTCTGTCTCAAATAAATAAATCTTAAAATATATATATAAAAAGGTCATTTGGCTATTAGATGAATGATTTGTTTGGCACTGAGAATATAAACAGGGACATTACTCTGTTAGGCTACTGGGGATCCACGGGAGAATGATCATGGCCCAGCTTAGAGGAGTGTGGGATAGACTGAGAGACTAGACAGATCCGGAATCTGTTTTGAACATACAACTGATTGACAGAGTGGATGAAAGGAAGAGAAAACCATGAGACAAAGAAAATAAAAAGATTCAAAGATAATTTTCAGGTTTTCAGTTCAATAACTGAGTATATTGTGGTATTTTCTGCAGGGGAAGATAAGGACAGATAGGATTGAGTCAAGGGTAGAAAGAGTTTTCAACATGTTCCTTTTGAATTCCACTTTGAATGATTAAAGTTAGCCCAGTAGAGACAGATACCAATTTAAACACACCAATTTGTAGAAATGAAGTAGAGAATGTTAACAAGGCACTACCCCCCTTCCCACAAAAGCAGCTGGTTTAGGTGGAACAAAACTTCAAATTTCTCATCGCTATTTAATTATAAAAACTTTACATTTCTGAATACTATTTAATCTTTCCTGAAACATCGAGAAAGTGTCTAATTTAAACTGATACCTAAAAGGCTGAATAATTTATTTATATTTATCTGTATATTTATCTTGTAATATTTCCCAATGGACATACTAAGCTCTTTCATGGGACAACTCAGCTTCATAAAAATGTTCACTTTACCAAGTTAATATTAAATGTAATTCGATACCAATACTTTTATTTTTTTCACATGTAAGCCATTAATTCTGTAGGCCAAATGGAAAAAAAGGTATGTTTCTTAACTCTGAGAATTGTAAGAGTCTAGAAGCAATGATACTATACTGGGTGCACTGAGATCTCTCGATCTTTGATCTTGGTTTCAAAACACCACTCCTAACTGAAGGAATCAGACTTCTTTTTTTTTTTTTTTTAAAGATTTTATTTATTTATTTGACAGAGAGAGATCACAAGTAGGCAGAGAGGCAGGCAGAGAGAGAGGAAGGGTAGCAGGCCCCCTGCTGAGCAGAGAGCCTCATGCAGCATTCGATCCCAGGACCCCGAGATCATGACCTGAGCTGAAGGCAGCAGCTTAACCCACTGAGCCACCCAGGCACCCAGGAATCAGGGCTTCTTGATGAAGGATTTAGACCCACCTAATGTGGTTCCTGTTGGCTACTTTGAGGACAGTTTGCTTTTCCAAACAAATCATGGATTCCAGTTATTAGTGTCACATATTGAATAAACAAAGTCCATGAGATCATGGTGATATGCAAAAAACTAAAGAAATAAGAGAAAAAAAATAGTTACCATTGGAAGTGTTCCTGTCAAACCAACTTTGAAAATAGTAATTATGTTAAAAGAATTAAGCATTTACCCAGACCAGTAATTTTTATTTTTTTATGAGTAACTTTAGTTTATCCTCAAAGTATCAGGGAGGCATTTATCTACAGAAGAATACAAACAGATAGAAAAGAAATGATAAAATTGATTAAAATAATTTTAAAATCTGCAATGAAATGATTTATTCAAGCAAGAATCATTAAAAGATATTTCTACAATGAAAATGCCATCTCACAGATTAGTTGCTACTTGCAAAGGGGGAAAGTATCTTTTCAATAGAGGTCTTGTGGTCACAACATTAACTGAGTGATCAAACTTGGCATTACTTAGTGAGACAGCATGAAGTCATGGGCCTCCCAATTAAAAAAATATATAAACTGTCCAGAATTTGCATGATATAGTCTTATCCCAGTGTTTTATTTGGATTTAAATAGGATCTCAGGACTAACATTCACTTTACAAAAAATGGCAGGGACAGAGAAACAGATTTAATGCAGCCATAAGAAAAATCAGATAAATTCAGCATGTGGAATATTTAAAGGTAACTAGCTTGATTTCTTTAAAATTCAATATCCTGCTTAAAGAAATTTAGTGAGACTTTCTGTCAAAGAGAGGCCAAAGAGACAAAATAATCAAATGCAGTGTGATTATGTTTGGGATTTAATTTATATTTAGAATTAAATGTTAAGATGTCTGCAATTTATTTTTAAAAAATTCAAGATAGATGCTAGATGGTAGGTAGATATTAAGGAAATAATGTCAAATGCTTATTACTAAATATAAGGTACTGTGTGTAATACATTATTCTTTGAAATTTTTTCTGTTTCAAAAAATGTAAGATTTGAAGTAGGAGGAAAAAGGACAGTGAGAAAGTTGGAGATGAGAAATGAGTGGTCAAACAATAAGCAAGCCATGACGGAGTTACAGTTTAGTGCCTGAATTCCCATGCACGATGAGAGCTCCCCTAGTACTTATTTCATGAATAAAAAAATGTTTATTTCCCCTTTTCTTTTATAGTAACCAGTAACCTTGGGAACTTCACACCAAGTCAAAAGGGCTGTCATTTCTGCATCATAAATGGATTTTAGAGAAACAGTGCATTGAGTAAGACAACTTGGTAAATAAAAACAAGTAATTATTTAGCAAAATACCTACATTATTCACTTTACCTAAAAAAACAACAACAACAACAAATCTTTTGAAGGGTGTGGAACAATATAAAGGAAATTTATTTATGCCACTAAAGTGGTGACTTAAGAATGTATATTAACAGAAAGTGTTAATGCTTTCCAGGGTCTTGACAATAACTGGTATTTTTTTTTAATATTTTATTTATTTATTTGACAGACAGAGATCACAAGTAGGCAGAGAAGCAGGCAGAGAGAGAGAGAGGAGGAAGCAGGCTCCCCGCTGAGCAGAGAGCCGAGAATGCGGGGCTTGATCCCAGGACCCAGGACCCAGGGATCATGACCTGAGCTGAAGGCAGAGGCTTTAACCCCCTGAGCCACCCAGGAGCCTCAATAACTGGTATTTTTGAATAAAATTTTATTTAAAGTTTGATAAAATGATTTTGCGCAAACATATTTGTTGGAGTAGAAAGAGCAGACATGATGGTGTATATACCTAAAGCCTAATAATATAATAAGAAATATTTGTTCTCATAACCCTCCAACTGTCCATCATCTCTTTCCTAAACCTTCTATTTCTCTAGTGCTATGACATAAAATGGCAAATGCTAAGTAAAGGTCTACTATGTACTGGGCACTGTTAAAAGTCCTTTATCATTTTCAGTTAATTATTCCTTGCAATGTTCCTATGTAGTTGTGTATTATTATTATTACCTTAACTGTATCAATGATTAAAACGGAAGTTTAGATATTCTATAACTTTCTCAAGGATATATGAATAGTAAGGGTAAAACCACAAGTTGAATCTAACCAGTGATACTGAGGAGGCCAGACTCTACACCACTCTGTTTATGGAAAGAGAGGCAATGTAGGATTTGCTTTATGATAACCAGTTTCAACTAAGAGGCCAATATAAGGAGAAATGATAAATAGGATGGCAGGTTTGGGTTTTGGGTCTGGAACAGATTCTGATCAGATTCTCTGCTTGAAGGGACAAAACCAGAGAATTATGGAGAAGAACCCAAGGGCAGCATAACTCAGCCCTCTGAGCTCAAGTTGGAGAGCTGCAATGCCCAGTGCCATTTTGTTACTTTCTAATGTGATGGACCATGTGTCATGTACACAAAAAATGGGATTGTTGTCACTCTTCATCAGAAGACTAAATCTGTCTGACCTTGGAGGCCTGAAAACCTCGGGGGCAGGCTTGAAAGGAAGCAGAGGAGGCGGTAGCCATCTTGCATAATGCAGATTTTAGAAAACAGGATTTTACAGTTCGGGTAGCCTTCCAAAAACTTTTATTCCTTACAGCCACTGTATTTTGCACTTGAAGTTGATATTTAGAGTTGTGGTGGTACTTTAAGATTAGTTGTAAAGTAGGGTTGGACATATTCTTCACTTTACCCTCCCTTTTTTTTGCCACGTTAAGTATAACACATAATAAAGTTTGTAAAAGGTCAATTAACATTTCTCTGCCTTTAAATATGTCTTGAACGTAAAAAGCAAATCTGAATAGTTCAGGATTATCAGGCTACCTTTCTTCAATAACAGAATGTGTGCTTACTACTCACAATTTTGCAATAATCACTTCATCTCCAGTTTGCCTGTGTAGACACAGCCAGCATTAACTTTTATGGGGTGTGAAATCAAGCAAACTGGAACTAATTGAAGCGTTAGTCAACACTGTACTCAAATTGAATAAAGCAAGATTAATATGGCTCAGGTAATAATTGAAATACACATCTCATTCCAGATAATCTCATCTTCAAAGTAATCAGTGTATTCTATGTCATAAGACATGGTGAGCAAATATGTTTATGTATACATATATGAATGCAAGTGACCTCCATCTCTCTATAAATATGTATACTTATGTGTATAAATATATCATCTAAATATCTGACTATACCATAAGCATATAGGACAGTGGAAGAATAGTTTGGCATAATGCTGAATATGACTTTTGAGTCAGATAGCTTTTGGTTTGAATCTTAAAGCTGTGCCTTCTGGCAATTCATTTTCTGCAAAATAAAATTGTGATATCTATTTCAGAGCTTACATAATTATTATAAGGCACTTAATACAATGTTCAGAGAGACAATGAACTCAAGAAATGGTGCCACATTAAGAAAATAAGGCAGTGACTCAGTCAAATAAAACATGTAAACCTGTATCTATTAAAATATATTCTGTTATTCTACCTGTCATAGGTAGAGGCCAGCGTAGTCCGGCCAATCTAGTAGTTCTCAGTGGGGGACAATTTTGCCTCCCAGAGGACATTTGGCAATGACATTTTGGATTGTCATGATGTGAGGAAAGAAGGTGCTACTTGAATCTAGTCGCCCAAGATAACACTAACTATGCTATAATACAGAGGACAGTTGCACACAAAAAATAATTATCTGGTCCAAAATGTCCATGGAGCAGACATTGGGAAACTGTGGGTCAATCCCATTGTATCTGGAATTGATAATGATCATAGTTATCATCAGTCAATAATTCAACATCTATTGAGTGTTTACCATATGTCAGTTGAGTTGTGAGTTGAGTACTGACGATACAGTGTTTACTAGAAGGCGAGGCTCTTTTCCTAATGGTGATTACAGTTAAGTTTCTCTGTTTTTTGTTTGTTGTTGTTATTGCTTTTCCTCTCCCTCTTCCATCCTCAAATGCCCTTTCAATTTAGATCCATCTTTTCAGAACTTCCAGGAAGCCATTAGTGACCTCTCTAATCCTCACTAACATTCTCTCCTCCAGATGTCCACAGTAGTACTGTTTTGTTTCACTTACTTCAGTAGCTACTTATATACCACCGTGGGTTGTCTCACTGAGTGTCTGAGGTACACAAATTTTATCTCTACCAAAAAAAAAAAAATCTTAATTAGGAATCACAGCTATTTTCGAAAATCCTCATTTGCTGCTTAATTTACACAGTAAGTATAAATTCTCCATCCATGCACTTAGGTGTGCAAAAATCTTTTTTTTTTCCCCTCTGACTGAAGTCAATTTTTATAATTTGCCATTTTATCTGATCATGAAAAAAAATTAATGTCACCAATTTAGGATAATTTCAATTGCTTGAGATTTTCCTTACTTATTTCAGGATAAATTTGATCAATGGCAGCTCCACATCTCAGCTTGTCCCTAAGAAGTGGTCTAGATTCTGGGTTATATATGTGACCGGGGGGGCGGGGGTAGATGTCTGAATGCCTCATGGATTCCTTATCTCAGATGAAAGGACATAGTCTGCTTGTTCAGGCCACATTCAGACAAAGAAAAAGAGGGCTCTCCTTGTTCCCCTTCAAGAAGCAGAGAGATTCCATAAGGCCACCCTATGCCCACCTTCTTGTAAACTCTACTCCCCTATGCCATGGTTGCCCTTCTCCACAGATGGGTGGGCACATGGTCTCTTCTCAGCACCTATCCGTGTTATTTTACTTTCCCCTCCAATTTTGCTTCTATTTCACATGATTTTCAAATGGCTTATTTGTGTATTATGTGTCTACGGTGGGGTGGGGAGTGGGGGATTGGTAGCAAATATTTGTCCTGCCTATTTCCTAGTCTTTTTCTACATCTGAAGTGCCACTTTTGAAGTGGCAAAAAGTCCCAAAATGTATACATTCACTTTGGGGTCAGCTTTGACAGCCTGCCTCTGAGCAATGGATAGAGCCCCGAATAATCAGAAGGACGGGAAAATCTGATCTTCAAATACTCCGCAATGCCTCCTGCATCCTATGCAGCACAATAGAACGACTCAGTAGTATCTACTCCCACCACGATTCCTCCTCCCTGATTATTCATGCAACTGGTTTCTGTGTTTTACTTCTAGAATCTTCTCTACATCTGGAGTTATCAGTTTGTCTTTCTTCCTTCAAAACTGACTCTAATATACATTCTGATACACAAGAATTTGCACATAAATTATTTCATATCTAATGAAACAACTGATAATTTTCCATTTAAAGTGAAAGCCTCATTTAGTTTCTCTATTTTTTCAAACAGTAAATTTCTAAAATCAGAGCTCTTTATCTAACTACACAGGAGCAGTTAGCAAATTGTGGGAATACAGTAATCAAGGGCCTTTATGGTTATATGTGTAACAGATACAAGCATTTATACTTCTAATATCCTCTATTCTGTGAAATAAGAAAACACTTGAATTAATTTAATATGCAAATGTAATACAGCTTAGGCAATGTAGTAGTTACTTTGTAAATGTCCAGTACAAATATGAAGCTGAATGTGGAGGAAGAGACATGATGGTAACAGTTCTCTTATTTGCATTTGTACTTGATGGGCATTCCATTTCTGCATTCTCATTACACCCATTGAGGGTGTCATAAATATTTGAGTACTACTGTGAATCTGTCCATCCCTTTGTACAATCAATTTCATTTTCCTTTGCTTCCTGGGATAGTACCAATGGCCCATCTTTGCACCTCCAAACAAACCAATCCAATCTCCCACAATTTTTCACCCGATGCTAGTCATAAGCAGAAAAATGAAATCTTCCTGTTAATGTCATCGTTTGCATAGCTATTAGTATTCCAGTGCATCATGGCATCACAGAATGAGAGAAAAAGTAACATCATATTTTATTCAATCAAGAAACAATCAGTGTCAAAAGCCTGATGTCCAAACCTAACCTTTTAATTATAGCTTTCTTCCATATGGGATTGTACTGTGAGGTACAGAGGCCTATCCTTCAATAAAAACAAAGAGGCCTTGCACTATGCGGGAGAAATCCACAACAGAACCACCTTGGAATACAAGAACAGAAATTATGTGAGTGTTTCTCCAGGGAAGCTTTGGTCCTGCACACTCCGGAAATCAAATATTTCTATGAGTGTTCACTGAGGATGTGATTGCCTGTTTTACTGCTAGATTAGGTCAATGCTGCCATTGCAATCTGCTATCACTTTACCAGCAAGGCAATTTCACACAATTAATTTCTTTCTTTAAAGGAAGCAATAAAGGACAGGCAATTGGAAACCTTACAACTTATAACTAACATCTTTTCCTAACTAGTGCACACATCTGCAAATGCAAATATCATTCTTTCTGTATGCTTACACATGTCCATTCAATTTTTAAATGATGACGGGGTTTTCAGTGATTCATTGTGAACTTCCTATAAAACAAACAAATAAACAATAACAATAATAAAATAGTGTTTGAAAAGCAGAGAGCCCAGATTGACTCACAGATTTCAAACTCCTCTGAAGGTACTTGTGTATTTTGGGGGGATTTAAGAGTAGATTGTAATATATGAAGGTAGAAAAAAAAAAAAAGCACCCGAAAGTAACATAGTGTGAAGACAGAATCTCATATCTAATTCGTGGGTTGGCAAACATTATGTGAATTGATTTCATAATTATTTTTAGTCCTTTTTTTAAGTTAAAAGGCCACTTACAGTTTTTCTAAACTAAAGTTTAAAGTGCTATAAAGTATAACATAAGCTCTCTTTTTTTCTTATGTGGACATACTTTGGTTTTTGGACATCCTTTTACTGTCAATACTTACATCTGTTGTTTAAAAAGCTATTCGTGGTGCAATTGCTTTTTAAATGCAAACCCATATGTGTGATCTCTAGAGGAACTGGTAAATTTCACCAAATGGGCATTCCTAAATTACACGCCATCTGTAGCTAGTGAAGAGAGGACTAAACCTGCTCAGCTGTGATTTTGCACCAATGTTTCCATCATTTTGATTGGCTCTAGGGAAATCATCCGTTTTTGGCATGAACTTTACTAACCCCAACAGGTTATTATGGTCTGCTTGAGTTGCATTGGCTCGAAGAATATTATATTTTCGGCACACGTTAGAACTCATTTGGCATTTTGCTTTGGTTCCTTTACCACATTTTACCATTATGGCTCAAAATTCCTTTTTTTTTTTTTTTTTTTTAAGGTTTCAAACTAGTAGGGAGATGGTGGTAAAGATAATTCTATTGCCTACATAAGGTTATTTAAACCACTGAAAGAAAAACAAGCCCCCAGATTGCACATTCTAACAGTTGAATTACCTTAGTAAAAATCACCACATTATACAATAGGCTAAGAGATCATGTTAGAAAAAATATAAAGCAGAAGGTAATCTCTAGTACACATTCTTACCAGGGTTTCCCTGCAAGTAAAGAATACTTTTTTTTTTCAGTTTACAAATATAATTTTTCACACTTAGTTTCTTTTCTAGCTAAAGGCTGTTGTGGGTTCATATCTATTAAATGGTATAAAGTCCCCAAACATCAATGTACAGTAAAACATTCAACTGACATTCTAGGTATTCCTTTGATGATTGTTGTTGAATTTTTACATACAAAAAAATTCAAAGTTAAAGATTTCTGTCACATAGGATTCATCCTAACAGTTTCACTTCTTCCCTCTTGTTTTAATCAATCCTAGTGTTTTCATAAAGATGTTGAAAATGAACAAAGTCAAAACATGAGCAAAATGTGTATTGTGACTGTGTATCACAACAATATGCAGGATATATTCCTCCTTTTTGTAGTCATTCCTGATTAGGCCTTCTTAGGTCCTCTCACATCAGAACAGATCACTGGTGTGTCTATAGAGGAGAGTAGGGTCCTGTGGCAGAAGATCTGGCAGAAGATCAGGCAGTAGGAAACTTAACATGGATCCCAGTGAGAGATATCAACACCAGAAAAGTGGGAAAGAAACAGATTGAAACATACACGTGTAATTAATATGGCCTGATAGCAGGTAAGAGACAAATAGAGAAGAAAGAAAGGAGGCTGCATCAAAAGCCAAGGAATAAAAAACTAGTATAAAGGACCAGGAGACATGCAAGCATGAGATTCAACACTACTTAGAAGCATGTCATTTATCTGACGTCTTTTTGAAATTCTAGTCTTTGACCTCTCTCTGAATTTCTCAGTTTTCAAAGTATATCTATCCAGGGTCAGTGCTGAAAACTGACCAGGATTACAATAGAGTAATAGAGTATGAAGAAAAATTCTAGAATAAAAAACTTTAAAACTTAAAAAAACAAAAACTGTGCCAGAAACACGTATCAAAATATACTTTGATTTTTCCATCTTTATTTTCATCTTTATATAGAGTAGCATCAGTATATGGAATAAAACCGCTGTCACCTCTTGTATGATTTTAAAAATTATTGTATAAATTGCATAGGAATACTTTGATGTAATTTTGGTTGAGAACTGGCAGGAAGAGCAAATGAACATTTTCAGGATGTGCAGAAGATAAAGTTTTAATCCATGACCTCCTTCTTTCAGTTACAAGTAATGGGTCAATGACATAAGGTCACTTCTCAATCAGGAAATCCTGGATTTGTAATGTAAGAAAAACCATTGGAATTTGTACTGGAAATTTAAGATCTTATAGCAATAATTAGCAAATCCTGCAATTTTGGTTTTGGTCATTTATTATTAAGTTCACTCATGGAAATCTCACACTTTATATTGACCATATATTAAACAAAAAAGACCTCATGCAGAAAAAATAATGTAGGTTATTTCCAGTTGTTATCATCAAAGGTTTTTGAATTATTTCCCACATAACGTCATTAAGGGTCCAGCCATTTTCTCTAATACACACACCCACATGTAAGGGAAATATTACAGTATTCTGTCTGACTTAAATCATGTTGAAGCTGGACATGTAGAAGCTAGATATTCATGGCTAAATAGAACACAGAATAGAGAAATATTTAGAATAAGGCTGTAATAGTGAAGAATCCTGTGGGAGAAGTGCTGGAAAGAGAAAGAAGCAGGACCTTGCCCCTTTGAACACAGATCATGTAGCTGACCTCTCAGGATCAGAGCCATGGGCAGGAATGAAAAAGAGGAAAAGAGGGTGATAACAATATTCTGATCTTTTGAAATATGACATTTGTATTCTGTAGCACCAATGACCAGTATTTTGTGTAGGTCTGTTTTATAATCTCTCTTAAACTATAAAGAGCCATTCAAAAATACTTGCATAGACCTAAATGAGCAGCAAGTGAAAGAAATGCTAGCTAGGATAGAGGAAGTGCAGTCATCCATTTGTTTACTATCTTGCATAAAGGAAATTTTGGGTATAGTAGTAACCACTTAAAACATGTTTGGCCTCCTTTGGGAAGGATCTCAGAAGATTCAGATTTGAGAAAGTATTATTGAAAAAGCAAAAATCTAGGGAAAGAACACTCTATTCTTGTTCTTTATAATTATTATTATATATTTTTTTCTGTACCTAGTTTCCATTATCTCTTTGGTTTGATTCTGTTAGAAAAAGTCCCAAATGTGAGAGAAAAGGGTGTGGTGTACATGCTATCCTAGACATAAAAAACAGAAATATACATTTCTCTGTGTGTGTTGTGTGTGTGTGTGTGTGTGTGTGTGTGTGTGTGTATTTGTATGATGAAGGCTTAAAATACATTTTCTAGGCTATCAGTTTCCTTTTTTTTTTTTTTTAAGATATTTTATTTGTGTATTTGACAGAGAGAGTGAGAGAGTACAAGTAGAGGGAGCAGCAGAGGGAGAAGGAGAAACAGGCTCTCCACTGAACAGGAAGCCCAATGTAGGGCTCCATCCCAGGACCCTGAGATCATGACCTGAGCCAAAGGCAGATGCTTAACTGACTGAGCTACACAGGGACCCCTAGTTTCCTGAAATAGAATTGCTAGAAATTGTCATAGTAAATATATATAAGTCCTTTTCAAATCTCCAGTGGCAGAATCACATCTGGAAAATTATTTTCAGTTCTGGAAACAAATTAAAAAAATAACATGAAAAATTGGAAAGCATTCAGAAAGAAGTAATCAAGATATTAAAAGAATACAAAATTGTCTCTTGTGACCAATGACTGAAGAAAGAGGTTGGGAAGGGTGAAGGACGACTAAATATTAAGCTATTGTCAGTATTTGAAGTATCTAGACCAAGAACATTCTATTATGCTGTGCTATTGACTAAACTTAAGAACAAAAGAAAACAATATATGGTGGCCTATTTTAGTTATTGTGTGTGAGACATTTATGACATTGAGACCTATCCAAAGATAAAATATGTTACCAGTCAACAAAGATATTTTAACCCAGAGATGTTTTGTCGAGTTTATTTAAAAGTAAAATGAAAATGTGTAATAAATTAAATTTACAACCTTTTCTAAACCTGAGAAACTATGATTCCATCATGGAGCCACATGAATCAGCATCATTTTGAGGTGTCTTTCTTTGGTACCTTAAGTCCTACACAAGTAGGACTTACACAAGTGTGTCTTATCATGCAGTAGACACTTTGAGGGAAACAAGTGTGAGAGGGGTATGAAACAAAAGTTTCTAGTTTATTGTTTTATCTCATATATTATACATATTCTGACAGAAATATTTGAAAGATCGCACTTGAATCATAAAATTGAAATACGTATATTTTGTAAAAAGTCAAAGCCAGAATTTCATAAACAATGAAGTTTTAAGATTTTAGTAAATAGCACAAATATTTTCTCTTATAAAATGAACTGAGTTCAGTATTAAATTCTTTCCTAAGTGATGTAATTTTTAATCTAGGCCATTCTTAAACATGTTAAGGAAAACATTTGGATTTCTAAGGAATCTCCTTGCCCATGTTTCGATCATGATATGCATTATGTTCTCAAAGAGCTTTTTTTCCCATTATTTTTGCTTATTATACTTATAGAAATATTTATCTTTGATGTCCAGGATACAGGATTGTTATTATCTACAGCTGCAGGCTCCTAGTGATTGACATTTTAAGGCTATTATATAACAGTAGTACATAAATATACTGAATTTTGCTTCAAAATTAAAACTACATTAGCCTGGAAACAGAAACTTTACAAATACTTATTCTAAGGTTTACAAAAACAGACAATAGTGTTTTGCATCAGACTCATACTGGCTTGTACCAGGTAGTGAGAGAGCTGATTTTGTACATTTTGTCTCAACTGCATGGTTAGTGACATCGTATTATAGCTTTAAATGAGTCACTATGGAAGTATTTACACCATGGAAATTGGCAAATGTCATAAATCAGGGCTTTTTTCTTTGCCTTAAAACCCAGTTATTAAGCATTTATTGACATACTTAATCATAAGATGAAAGATTTTTATATATTGAAATTTATGTCTCAAGCAATAATATTGTCATATTTTAATTATATGTCTACTTGTTATTAACAACATATCATCTTTATGTAAACTGAACTATAAGGTGACTTATCTAAATTAATTAAGGATATATGTCTAGTCATTCTTTTCTTTATATGCTAGGATTATACTTATAATGCTTTAAATTGTATACAATGCTATCAGAGAAAATAACTTAAATGTGAGAGAAACCTGAGTAAATCTACTCAGAAGGAATACTACATTTCCCAGTGGAAAGAGTACCTATGTGAAGAGGGATAAATTGCCGTATATTTATTTTAAAAAATGACCATCATCTTTATTTAAGAAATCTCACATCTCAGCTATATGGAGTAGAGAATCCCAGCTGTACCCACCAAAGCAAGTCCAAAGTATCCATTCATGTCTTGAGAATTTATGGATAAGCTAACAAGAAGTACTTTGGTGTTTCTCCGCTTAGAAGACAAGCTTTCCTAAGAGAAAGAGGTAAGGTAAGAAAGCTAGCAGAAAAACAAAAATAGACTTATCAAAATGGAGTAATTTAAAATACAATATGGTTTTTCTAGCACTCGGATTTTTTTCTAAGCCCAGTGTCGAATCCATCAGTAAGATCTGAGAAAGCAGTTGCTATTGGAATTCTGAAACGATGTTGAGGAAAAGCAGTATAGCTTTAATAATCCTCAGCAGACAAGACAGATAGAAAAGAAAGAGTTTCCCTCTCCTCACCATCATAACCAAACAAAACTGAAACCATGAAGATGCACTTGTATTCATCAAAGGGAGAATTCCGTGAACAGGTGACTAGTAAATGTCTTTCTTATAAGCAAATCGAAATCTTTGCTAAATCCCAGTCTGCAAGATCTCACAGAAGGTTAGGTCCTGCAGTAGTTGAAGAGCAAGAAGCAATGAAATCTGGGTCACAGTGGCATGGCACAATGTATCACCAGCTCAGAGAAAATCAGCCAAAAACATTTGTTGGCATGTCTTACCTGTTATCAAATTTTATTGGTTAAAGCAGGGAGTTTCCTTTTTATTTGATTAAATCACTGAGTCAGCTGGTCAACAAACTAAAAAACAAAAGTAAAAAAGATATCAGAAATAAAATATTGAACGTACTGCATTTTTTTCATCTTTAGCAAGTAGGATGCCATGGATCCCAATGAATTAGGCAAATCTTAACTGTTCGCTTTTCAATCACTCAGATATAGGCAAGGTGACAGTGTCGGGGTGCCTGGGTGGCTCACTTGGTTAAAGTGTCTACTTTTGGCTCAAGTCAGATCTCAGGGTTCTGGGATGAAGCCCCCTGTTAGGCTAGCTGCTCAGTGGGAAGCCTGCTTCTCCCTCTTCTTCGTCTCCCTCTCCTCCTGGCTCGTGCTGTCTCTCACTATCTCTGTCACTCTCTCTCAAATAAATAAATAAAATATTAAAAAAAAAAAAAGAATGAGGCTCCATGCTCATAGCTGAAGTTCCAAGAAAAACAACAGCTGTTTTTCTGTATGTGTGTATGTGTTTGTGTGCTCATAGAAATACTGGTTTCATAATACCTTTTGCAATCAATCTTCCCCTGAACGCGCCCAATCTCATCTGCAATCAATCTTCTATTTATGAGTAATTACCACCAACCTTAATATCATTTTAAAAATACATGTCATGGAGCGCCTGGGTGACTCAGTGGGCTAAAGCCTCTGCCTTCGGCTCAGGTCATGATCTCAGGGTCCTGGGATCAAGCCCCGCATCAGGCTCTCTGCTCAATGGGGAGCCTGCTTCCCCCTCTCTCTGCCTTCTCTGCCTACTTGTGATCTCTGTCTGTCAAATAAATAAATAAAATCTTAAAAAAAATAAAATAATAAAATAAAAATACATGTAACATATAAAAGATAAATGCACAAATGTATAAAATAAATATGTAAAATACAATTTAACATATTATTTTGCAGTAAGTTAATGGGAGACCATCATTTAATACTACTCTGGATAAGGAGAATTTTTCACCTTTCTTTTTTTGGTGAAGATTTTCTTTGGAAGGGTCAAAGATGAAAAACTCATATTTCCATCTCTCTGGTTGTCTCTTGAGACAGAGGCAAAGGAAGCAATAGAAACAGAACATTTATGCTCTACAAAAGAATTTAAAAGCCTTATTTCGTTATCTGGAAAATTGAAAAGATACCAGGGTGTCAGTGAAAACGAAGAATATAAAAACAATTACATGAAGGATTTCATGATATGCTTTCCTTTGGTTCTTTTTCCTCTTATTTTTATGTACTTGTATGTGAGTGGTTGTGTGTGTGTGCATGTGTGTGAGTGTGTGTGTATGTTATTTACTTGCTTTTTCATCTTGGGGCATATCAGGTAGAATTAGATCTGTACTACATAGTGTGTACAAATGCAAAGATACATATATAACATATTTTCTCCCTGCTTGTCACTTGCTGAATAAAGGTTATTCCTTGGAGACTCGCTCTACCTGGTTTCCTCAGCCTAGTGTCAACAGGGATAATTCTTAAACATATGATGAATTTGAAATCTGTAACCCTGCTAAATTTTGTTTTGCTCTCCTAGACGCTCAGGACCTAAGCAATACCTCCAAGGAAATCTATGGCTTAAAGCTTGCTATTGTCTCATACTCATTAAAGTATTACGTGTATGATTAAAATATATATCAAATTTTATTTTTCTTTCTTTTTTCCTTTTTTTTTTCAGGTCTAGAATATTAAATAATTTTCAATAAGAGGTGACCCAAATTTTATTCATCCTCAAAATAAAGTAATAATATTTAAAACTAATTTAAAGACTTTGAGATGTTATTGAGCATTTTATTTGTCCTATTAACATGAGAATACATTAAAATATTTCAGAAAAATGACTTGCACTCAATGCAGTTAAAGTTTTCTTAATTAAAACTTAATTTTTAAGAGCAATTTCAGGTTCACAGCAAAATTGAGAGGAAGTTGCAAAGATATCCCCAGTGTTCCCTGTCTCACTCGTGCATTGCCTCTCAACTACCAACATCCTCCACCACAGTGGGTACATTTGCTAAACTGATGAACCTACATTGACACATCATCATCATAGTGTAAATTACATCATAGTGTAATAATAAATTACATCATAGTGTAAATTACAGCTCACTTTCAGTGTTGCACTTTCTATAGGTTTTGACAAATGTATAATGACATGTATCCATCATTATATTTTCATAGGGAGTGTATCACCCTAAAAGTTATCTGTGCTCCTCCTCCCCAACTCCTGGTGACCCTTATCTTCTCACTGTCTCCATAGTTTTTCCTTTTCCAGAATGTCATATTGTTGAAATCATACAGTATGTAACTATTTTTGGATTGGCTTTTTTAACCTAGTAATATGCATTTAACTTTCCTCCAAGTCTTGTCATGGCTTGATAGCTCATTTACTTTTAGCACTGAATAATATTCCATTGTCTGGATGTACCACAATTTATTGGTCCATTCACCTACTGAAGTACATTTTGTTGCAATTATAATTAAAGCTGCTAAAATCTGCCGAGTGCTGGTTTTTGAGTGGAATATAGTTAACACTAAAATATCAAATAATCAGCCAAGTAGCTTGGTTTTATTATAGCAACCAGCCAACATGAATAACATGAATAAAAATGTCTATACATTTAAACTTTTATAATTTTCCTTATTAGTGTCTGTTCAAGGAAAATGATGGGCAAATAACATGGGTTATTTAGTTACAGTGTATGTATAAATTCATTAGATTTAGCAAATAGTTATAGGCATTTATTTACTTATTTATTTGTTACTAACAAAGAGTGGCTTGAACAGAAATGTTTTGTTAGATTCTCAATTTTTAAAAGATCATATGGATTCAATATTAACATTTTCCTGGCTTTTTTTCTTGTTTTCAGCTTTCTCTTCTCATTGGTTGTTAGAAGTCTAACAATTTAACAAAAAATAGCAAAACGTGACAAATAGCTCATGACATTTGAATATTTGAACAATCAGTGGCACTATTCCAGTTAGTATTTCATGACTCAGTAGAGAGGGTTGAAGGCCATGAGCATATATATTTTTCTCTAGTATGACTGTTTGTGTCCCAAGATACATTGAGTGAAATACATGGTTTCCTTTTCATCTTGTTGCACCAGAAAGTCCATGTGAGGGTTACTAACACATTTATTAGTATCCCTATTACTCCTGATTATAAAAGAATACACGTGCATCTGGAAAAATTGACAGAATATAAAAAAATTATGAAAGGATTATCTCTCTATAAAAAATCTAACAGTAAAAGAGTGTTATGTGTATTGCTCTGTTCTCTTGATTCCAATTTTCTACTTATTTCTACGTTCCTAGCACTCCTGACCAAGGCACAATTTGATCTGCGTAAAGTATGAGTCCCATCTTATTCTAGTTGAGTTTTGAGGTTAATTTCATTTTTTTAAATTTTAATTTTGACCAAATCCATTAAAATATAATCTTAAAGGAAAGCCACTGCTATCTTGAACTGAAATAAAGAAACTTGTTTGCTCCTGAGGGTTGAAATGCAGGGACGATTCAGTTACAACTGAGGCAACACCTTTGGAAGGTGGTTATCTTTTGGTTTCTGTTGTTATGAGAAGGTATCACAAGGTATACAAGGCTTTTTATAATCTGCCTCGGCATTGACATTTCCAGATTCATGTTCCACAGTTTCCAATAAGAACTTTGTAATTCAGTCTTGCTACACTTCTAGAAAATTCTTTTTTTTTCCAGGATTGTACCCTACACCATTATTTCCCACCTTTTTCTTCTGTGAATTCGAGAGAGATACTGTTTGGTCCTGTCCATAGTTATATTCCAGTCTACAGCAAAGTTCCCTGACAAAGAAAAAAGATGACTGGTCACAGAAGAGGAGTCACACCATAAATAGCTATACAATGAATAAAAGTAATAAATACTCTTTTTTAAAAAAAGATTTTATTTATTTATTCATCAGAGAGAGAGAGAGATCACAAGTAGGCAGAGCAGCTGGCAGAGAGAGAGGGGGAAGCAAACTCCCAGAGAGCCCAACGTGGGACTCGATTCCAGGACCCCAAGACCATGACCTGAGTCCAAGGCTGAGGCTTAACCCACTAAGCCATCCAGGTGTCCTGAAAATAGTAAATACTCTTAAAAGGGTTTCCTGATCTCCCCAAGTGAGGTATATTCCAAATATCTTTCCTTAATATTACTGAGTACGAGTCTTTGTTACAGAATTATTGTACTTTAGGGGCCTGCCTGGCACAGTCAGTTCGGTATTGTATTCTTGGTTTCAACTCAGGTGGTGATCTCAGGGTTGTGAGATCAAACCTTCTGTTGGACTCCATGCTCAGCATGGTTTGCTTGAGATTCTCTCTCCCTGTCCCTTTGTCCCTCTTGTTAGTGCTCTCTCTCTCTCTTTCAAATAAATAAATATTTTTTGAAAGAGTTATTATATTTTATCATAATCGCTGATGTTCCTTTTCTCTCTTAAATAATATTCTGAGTTCTTTGGGTTTGAAACTTCAGTGGATGTCAAGGCCATGAAATAGTGCAGTAAGTAACAGCAGAAGCAGAGAAAACAAATCTCTTTAGTTCAGTTTAAAGCAGGTGTGGCTTTCCCTTAAGAAAACACTTTAATACATTTAGCCAGAATGAAAATTAAAAAAAAAGAAAAGGTAATATTAACCCAAACAATTCAACTGGAATAAAAGTGAGGCTCATACTTTACACATTAACCAGAGATACTTCATTAGTAGAACTGGCATGATCTGATGAGTAATTAGATACAGAGGAAAGAGGCTAAGAGAATTCTATGGTTTTTGACCTTCAGTGCATATCAATGAAAGGATAAATTTAGGAAGATAGAAATAATCGATTCAATTTGTAGCAATAATGGCTTTTCAATGCCTATTAGGTATTGGATATTTGAGCTCAAAATTCAGTAGGGGAATCTATATTAGAATTTAATATTCATCCAAAGTACAGTTGATTGCTGAGGCCATAAAATTAGAAAAGGTCACTTAGAGAACAGGTAGCATCAGAAGAACCCTGAAGATTTCACCATTTAAAGGAGAGAAAGGAGATAACTCACAAAAGTAGACTTTATTAGAGAAGACATTATTACTTATGAGCATTTTTTAAAAATTCTGAAACCAGGCACACATAAATGGAAATTGATCACTTCTCTGTAAATGACTAGTCTTAACCAGCTGGAATTCCAATCCTACTTTGTGGCTAGGAAAGAAAGGCAAGGTATCTGTGTGCAGTATTAATCACTACAAGAGTTCTTCTTTTGTTTACCAAACATTCAATTCACTCTCATTTCCAAACAAGAATCCTTCTCACCTTTGTTCAAGAAAGACAATCCAAAATTTCCAGCTAGCCATAGCATCAAGCTTAATGTTCAGGATCTGTTAATACTCCTTGATTAGAGATAATGAATGGGAAATTCTGGATAGTTCCCTGTGTGGGTCTTGAGAATTATAAACAAAAAGACAACTTATCTATCTCCCATTCTCAATTTACAACAGTTAAAGAGTTCAGGGTGATCACAATAAGCACTGACACACAGGAAGGAGAATAGGAGACATATAATAATAATAGCAATTCCAATATCCTTCTTGGCAGACATTGGTGAGGGCATCTGACCCTGGGGAATCAGTGTTTTTTTGACTAGGCTCAATTCTCCTCCCTAGAAAGGGTAGTCCTCAGGTCGTTGTTCTGAGAGGGTTTTCCTTTCTTACTATGTTCCTTGACTATAAGGGAATTGAGTATTATGGACTGTATCCTCCTGGAGAACTGAACTGCTTTCTGCCTTTAAAAGATGGAAGACCTGACAATGGCTTGATTCCAAAAAAGTCACAATCTTTTAGTTAAGGCTGGTGCTCCTTTTGGCAGAATGACTCCCTGAAACACTTGGCTTCTCATCTATTTGCTTCCAGTCAGCTTCATGTGCCAACAGCTACATTCTGTTCTTTTATGGATATACTTCTTAAATTTGTTCTGTTTCCCTGCATTCTCTCCTTCACCAACCCCAAAGCTCTCACTCTCATGCTCTCAAAATAATTACAGGTGCTTTGTCCTGTTAAGCTTTCATGGGAGAGCCATAGCTTTTCTCTCTTTACCCAAAGCCATTTTGTCCAAATGAAAAGATTTACTATGAATCTTGCGAAGAGTTTAAATGATGAGTAAAAGGGCAAACATTGTTTTGGTTCCTGACTCTAAGCAGAATTTTGTAAACTTTTCAATTTTACAGTTCACTGTTTTGCATGGAGATATAGTTGGATTTTTTTTTAAACTCCAATTCCAAGTCTTTCTCACTTTTAAAAAGAAAAATTGGAAATGTTTTGTTCTTCTTGAAATTATCTCTTTCTTTTAGGATCTTGTAAAGTCCACCCAATGATACCTATTCACATTCTATTTTCCTGCCTTCTCCCTGATGTCAACATTATCTGTCTTCTAAGTTATGATGGGGGACTTGTTAGTAATTATTTCACCACTGCATAAACTAAATTACTTTCTTTCCACATTTACTATCGATTTCCTTGTCACCCACAGCAGGGCTTCTAAGGCAGTGACACATGTTATAGATTTCTGTGTTGATAATACTCCTTATCTGTGTTGTAATTTCTGTATCAGTCACATCAGGCCTGGTTATGCTTTTCTTTTTTTTAATAGATACCTTCAGTATTTGAATAAAACACTGAAAATTTGAGCAGATGACATTGCTCAATTAACCTTTTCTGTAAAGTTACAAACAGAGGGAACAAATTCCATACTAAAAAATTTCTAAAATTTCATAAGCTTAAAACCACAATGACTCAAATTAAGGGTATAAGTCAAGTGGTTTCTTAATTTTTGTTCTAAACAAAATTAAAGGAAAAAGAAATTAAGGGACCAATGATAAACCATAGAAAAGGTTAATGATAGGTTATTATATACTTTGTAAAATAAATTCCAAAATAGTTTATATAAGTTGTACTTTATAGGCTAAACTTTTCTTCTAGATTATACATGATTTCAGAGAGAAGGACAACTCCAATAAAGGTCCACACTACAATTGTGACTAAGTTTTTGTATATAGCTAGTGCTATTGCTTTGAGTTCCCTCTAAAATCTACCTCCCTATGCTCTGAGATGTGCAGTTTTGGATGCCCTAAAATTTACTAATCGGTAACTTTATTTTTTCTTAGAAGAGTATTTGCAAACTGAACTTTTACAGGATCAAAAACTTGCTTTATTGAGAACCAGGAATCACCCTATGGCTTTCTTTTGTCTGCCATTTTACATTCTAAAATAGATTAATACCACTAAAACATTAAGGCTTTAAAAAAACTACTGCAGTTTGTAAACACACAGATGAGAATTTTTAAATACATTTCCAGTTTTATTCTCATTTTACTTGCATTTATGCAGTGAGCTTGCATAAAGATAAATGATACCCAAAGATCAATATCATCCCTACATGTGGTATTATATATCTAGCTAGCTCCTTGATAAGCTAATCTGATAGCAAAAGAAGATGCCTTGGTAAATTCATCTGAAATTAGTGTCATGCAATATTAGTTAATGTTTGCATGCAATATATACTAAGTAATTACAAATATTCAAATACCATTTATGAGGCATGTTTGCAAATCACTTAATGAAGACATCTTACCTTTTCATAGTCATTTAACTTTTCACTGCTGCTTATCATCAGTAATCTTCTTTACACTCACAATAGTCTCATGAGATATAAAAACCATTAGTTATATTACTCATCTGAGTGGTGACAAAGCTGGAGCACAGTGAAGATCATCTACGGAGATGATCCAAAGCTACACAGCTACTTAAAAGAAAATGACATCCTCTTACCACTTTTTTCTTTATGATAGATTAAGTTTTTCTTTAAATATCTGACTAGTCACAAGTTAAAATACAGTTGTAAAAATACAACATATGTAAAACATATATATGCATGTATCACATAAAATTCTTAATAATGTTTAAAATTATTTTAAATGGGAATCTTCTTGACATCAAAAATTTTCAGGGAATCTCTCTTCCACAATTAAAATATAATGATTTAGAGCATTCTAAGATGTTGTTAACATGATTAATATAATCTTCCATAATATTAAAGGTTTTCAGTTTTTTACCCTTCATGATAGTTCACAACAATCTTAGCTTCCTGTTATTTATGTCCCTATGTACTTGTCTCTCCCATTGTATAGGGATTACCTGTGTAATCAAAATGATATTTAAGAAAGAATGGAATGTGACTTCCAAGTCTAGGTCATAGAAAACATCACAATATTGGCATCACTCTTAGAGTATTTACTCTGGGGGAAGCCAACAGGTTCGTAGTGAGGATGTTCAATTTATCACTAGGGAGATGGCCACAGCACGAGAACTGGTTCTGTCTATAACTGGAACCGAGGCCTCCTTTCAAGAGACATTAAGTGACTTCTGCCCATTTTTAATTGGATTATTTGTTTTTAGGTATTGTTTTATAAGTTCTTTATATATTTTGGATACTAACCCTTTATTAGATATGTCATTTGCAAATAACTTCTCCCATTCTATAGGTTTCCTTTTAGTTGGACATTTTTCAAAGAAGACAGTCAGATGGCCAACAGACACATGAAAAGATGCTCAGCGTCATTGATCATCAGGGAAAGATGAAGAGAAGATGAAGAAGATGTGGAGAAAGGGGAACCCTTTTACACTGTTGGTAGGCATGCAAACTGATGTAACCACTCTGGAAAATAGTATGGAGGTTCCTCAAAAAGTTAAAAATAGAACTGGCCTATGATGCAACAATTGCAGTATTAGGTATTTACACTAAGAATTAAAAAAATACTAATTTAAAAGGATGCACCCTGATGTTTATAGCAGTATTATTTATAATAGCCAAACTATGGAAGAAGCCCACATGCCCATCAATAGATGAATGGATAAAGAAGAGGATACATTATACATTATATATAATGAAATATTACCCAGCCTTCAAAAACAATGAAATCTTGCCATTTGCAACAACATGAATGGAGCTAGAGAGTATTATGCTAAGTGAAATGAGTCAGTCACAGAAAAATAACTCTATGATTCCAGTCATATGTGGACTTTAAGAAACAAAACAAATGAGCAAAGAAGAAAAAAAATAAAAAGAGAGATAAACCAAGAAATAGACTCTTAACTATAGAGAACAAACTGATGGTTATCAGGGAAGAGGTGGGTGGGGAGTCTGAGTGGAATAAATGATGGAGATTAAGGAGGGTGCATGGAAGTGTTTAATCACTATATTTTCACATGAAACTAATATTACACTACATGTTAACTAACTGGAACTTAAATTAAAAAAATAATTAAAAAGACATTAAGTGAATTGTGTTGGAAGAAAATCCTCTTGCTCAAGTCATGCATTCAGTTAACTTCAGTCCAAACCCACATTTTGATTGCTAAGATCCTGAGCTTAAATCACTTGGCTAAGTGATCCTGTTTCTGAATTTGCGACTCACAGAAACTATGAGATAAATAAATGTGGACTTTGTTTTTATTTTTGTTTCTCTTGTTTGTTTGTTTTTTTTTTAATTTTTTATTTTTTATAAACATATATTTTTATCCCCAGGGGTACAGGTCTGTGAATCACCAGGTTTACACACTTCACAGCACTCACCAAAGCACATACCCTCCCCAATGTCCATAATCCCAGCCCCTTCTCCCAAACCCCCTCCCCCCAGCAACCCTCAGTTTGTTTTGTGAGATTAAGAGTCACTTATGGTTTGTCTCCCTCCCAATCCCATCTTGTTTCATTGATTCTTCTCCTACCCACTTAAGCCCCCATGTTGCATCACCACTTCCTCATATCAGGGAGATCATATGATAGTTGTCTTTCTCTGCTTGACTTATTTCGCTAAGCATGATACGCTCTAGTTCCATCCATGTTGTCGCAAATGGCAAGATTTCATTTCTTTTGATGGCTGCATAGTATTCCATTGTGTATATATACCACTTCTTCTTGATCCATTCATCTGTTGATGGACATCTAGGTTCTTTCTATAGTTTGGCTATTGTGGACATTGCTGCTATAAACATTCGGGTGCACGTGCCCCTTTGGATCACTACGTTTGTATCTTTAGGGTAAATACCCAATAGTGCAATTGCTGGGTCATAGGGCAGTTCTATTTTCAACACTTTGAGGAACCTCCATGCTGTTTTCCAGAGTGGCTGCACCAGCTTGCATTCCCACCAACAGTGTAGGAGGGTTCCCCTTTCTCCGCATCCTCGCCAGCATCTGTCATTTCCTGACTTGTTGATTTTAACCATTCTGGCTGGTGTGAGGTGATATCTCATTGTGGTTTTGATTTGTATTTCCCTGATGCCGAGTGATATGGAGCATTTTTTCATGTGTCTGTTGGCCATCTGGATGTCTTCTTTGCAGAAATGTCTGTTCATGTCCTCTGCCCATTTCTTGATTGGATTATTTGTTCTTTGGGTGTTTTTTTTTTTTTTTTTTAAGCCTCTATGTCTCTGTGTAATTAGTTATGGAGCAGTAAAGAATTACAGGTAATTCTAATATTCCTAAAAACACCCAAATTTCACTAGGTAGGCACAACTCTGATTACAGGAAGTGTGCTATTTCAGTGTAGACAGAAGCATTTGAGAAAAACTGGAGATAACTAAGACTGAAGAGTACTGTGGGGGTTGGTCTTGAAGGACCAAAGCCCACGAAACATGGAGTAGGAAAGGGAAATGTCAAGCAAAACTAACAGACTAGGTGTAGCCACAAAAGTATGGAAGTTATAATCTCTACAGAAACTTAAAGAAGTGCACTGCAGTTAACAAACTTGTGTTGCTGCTGTGGGTGAAGTAGTTGATGGACCTGCTTAGAAGTAGGCAGGACCATAATGAAGGGACTTCCTTGTGTAGAAATAAGCTATAAGTTAGAATTTTAACTTGAAGGATCTGAGAAGTCATTGAAGGCTTTTCCATAGGAGACTGAGTCAATTTAAAAATAAAAATCAATTAAAGGATGATTGCAATAATTCTAGCAATAAGTGATAAAGGTGAATTTAAACAAGTAACAGTGGTCGTGGAGAGAAAGAAGCTGATTGCAAAAATACTGAGAAAATACTTCTAATGGGACTTAGCAAAAATTTTAATTTATGATTGAAGGAGAGCTCAGGCTGTATCAGATCTCTGCAATCACATAATTATAGTCTTTCAATGTCTTCCCACTGAATACATTATAAGGGTAGCCCCAAGACATTTTCATTTGGGCCTACCAGCTTTTATACTCCCATTTCTGGCTACCCACTGCCCATTTTGCTTTGTGGCATACTGAAGTCACCTCAATTGATGGTTTACTCTTATACTGAGCAGACAGTATGTTTCTCAAAAGAGTAAGACCCATATCATTTTCTTTAAAAAAAAAAAAAATTCTAGAACTGCAAATGTAATTGGTAATCAAAATACTTGATTAACTGACTTGGATAAATTAAAACTCATTTTTATGCTCTGATTTGCCAAGTAGATAATCAATATATTTATTAGGAGAGAGCGAATATGGGAAAACAAGTAGATTTGAAGGTAAAAAAAATATTAATTTTAAAGTACCTGTCAAATATCCAAGGTGAGTCAATAAATAGATTATTCTGAGTGATAAGTTAAAAGGGACGAGGAAATCTTCCTGGGGACTAGCTTAAAAAGAATAAGCAGTCATTAGAAATAGGAAGGACACCAAGAAGTTATGTCACAGAAGCAAAAGGTGAGGACAATCTTAAGAGGCAAGACATAGTAACAGTGGCAGGTGTGACAAATATTTATCATGCAATTGCTATGTGCTATACATTGTTATTAAATAACTCATATGTATTATCCCATTTAACAGTTACAAACATCTATGAGATAGGCACTGTTTTTCTATCCTTAGTTAACACATTAAAAAAATGTGGTACAGAAAGAGAAAGTAACATTGCAAGTAAACAGCAGAGCTTAGATTCAATCCGTCTTTGTATAATTTCAAGTTTATACAATTTACATATTATATTGTGGAGCATTCAAAATAAATAAGAATGCATCAGACACTTGCAGTTAAGAGGTAGCTAGTGACCTTATCTTTCTATTGCTCCACAGAAAAATCACCCTAGCACTTTTTGGTTTAAACAATATGTATTTCTTATATTTCCTGGAGGTCTGGAATCTGATTATGTCTCAGCTGGGTGCCTCTGGCTCAAGGTATCTTATAAAGTTGTAGCCAAGCTGATGGTCTGGGCTGAGGTCTCACTTGAATATTCCATTAGGGGGTGAAGAAATCCTATCCAAGCGCATTCCAGTAGGCCTCTGCATAGGGCTTTCTGGTGAAACTGGAAACTGGCATCCTCCAGGGTAAATGATCTAAAAGAGTGGGAATGAGGACCCAAGGATAAGGTGGGATCATTGGGGATCATCTTGGAGGCTGCAAATAAAAATGAGTACCATTAATTCTCATAAAGACAATTATATTTATCAAAATAACTATATATATGTGTGTGTGTGGGTGCACACATGCACACATGTGTGCATATTTTTCTGTATGTGGCAAGATAGTGAGAGAAAGAGAGAGAAGGAGAGAGAAAGAAGAAAATGATAATGTACACACATAAATATATTCACTCACTGTTCCATCCACAAGGAGGTCCTGGGATTAACAATATACCAATATTCCTGGGCTGAAATTGTGGTCTCTTAACAACCGTCCTCACTATAGAGAACTGGAACTTTCAGGTCCAAGTCAAGAAATGTATAAGAAGGTCCTGAAAAAAACTTACTGTGCTGCAAATTATAGAAATATTCGATGAATGAAGATGTCTAAAAAACATAATAACTGACTTTAAGAGGTTACAACTGATCAAATCTGAGATATTTAAAGATTTAATAATGATGACATATTATAAGTGAATTCATGAGTCTTTATATATTAGTACCAGAGACCAGGTGGCTTAAAGAATCTAAATTCATTTTCTCACAGTTCTGGAGGCTTAAGTCTGAGAGTAAACTGTTGGCACAATTGTTTCTTTCTGAGTGCCATGATAGAATTCCCTGTTTCACATTTACCTCTTTTATCTGTAGATGACCATCTTCTCCCTGTGTCTTGTATGTTCTTTCTTCTGTGGGACTGTGTCCAAATTTCCTCTTCGTATGCAAAAGCCAGTCATATTGGACCAAGGCCAATAATAATGACTTTATTTTAACTTATCCATCTCTAAAAATTCTATCTCCAAATACAGGCATATTCTGAGGTACTGAGGATTAGGACTTCTGGAAGGTTGCAGTTAGCCCATAACACTTAGTGATATGAATAAATAAAAAAATTATGTACAAATAAATCAAATGGTAAATAATATTTGGTTCTTCAACTCAATAGAATGCCAAGTAAGAATCACTTAGCAGTGGAGAAGACTCACATACACCTTGAAATTAAGTGATATAAGTTGACATTTCCTGAATGGGGCCCCTTGATATGATATACTGAGAAGGACACAGCACCAATTCTACAGTATCTCTGCCATCTTTGCATATCATGAAGATGTTCATTGGAAAACAACAGAGCAACATAAATTCAGGTACATTAAAAAACTATTGGTCTATATTCTTACAAAATGTCAAGGTTATGAAAAGCAAGCAAAAAAAAAAAAAAAAAAAAAAAAAAAAACAACTGAGAAACTCTTCTTGGTTGAAGGAGACTAGAGAATTGTTTCAGTTACATGCAATGAATGATCCTGGGTCAGATTCTAGGTCTATAATGGCCATTGTAAGGCCAATCAGCAAAATTTGAGTGGGATATGTAACTTAGATGGTAGCATTAAATCAATGTTAATTTCTTGGTATTGATGGTTGTATTACAGTTATGTGGGAAGGTGTTCCCCTTAGAAAATACATCCTAAAGTGCTAAAAATTGATGGGGCATTGTGACTAATGAATAATAGAGCAAATATGGCAAAATTCTGAATATTGAGGATTCTAGATAATAGAAGATGGCAGATATGGGAGTTCCTTGTACTATTCTGTAAATTTTTCTATAAAATTGGTATTATGTTTTAGGAGCGCCTGAGTGGCTCAGTGGGTTAAGCCTCTGCCTTCAGCTCAGGTCATGATCTCAGGGTCCTGGGATGGAGCCCCGCATCAGGCTCTCTGCTCAGCAGGGAGCCTGCTTCCTCCTCTCTCTCTGCCTGCCTCTCTGCCTACTTGTGATCTCTGTCTGTCAAATAAATAAATAAAATATTTTTTAAAAAGTCTATTTAAAAAAATAAAACTGATATTATTTTTAAAATCCCCTCAATGCACAACCAAATAAATAAATAGCACCCAAATATTTTTTATAAAAATTTTTTCTAAACTGTGTAGAAGTGATCCACTCCCCATGCCTGATCTCAAGAAAAGCAGATCCTCTTGCCTGCCATCGATACACCTGAAAATCCTTTTATATGTTGTGACCTGTTAAGTATTTTGAATGCATATGTTAGAAAAAATATGATGTTTTAAATGTGTATGTTTTAATTGCATTTTTCTAGAAATTCCTTTTAGTATTCTATACTTTTAAAATTCAGTAATGATTTTAAGCCCTATTCATGCTCTTCACTGTTTTTAATTGTTACAGTGTATTCCTCTCTAAGAAACCACAGTGCTTTTTATAGTCATTCACCTAGCATTAGACAACTAAGTTGCCTCCAATTCCTAGCTGGCATAGACAAACCTACCATGAGCCACTTTGTGTAGATACAGTCAGTAATCTGTGTAAGAGTTTCTCCTGGCTATAACTAGGCTTGCAATTGCTGAATTGTAAGATACATGTATACTTTATTTCTTTAAATAGTATCAAATTTATTTTCAAAATGGTTATAACAAAGATCCCTCATTATCCTTTAATAATGCAAACAGTTTCTTATTGTTCAACTTTGTGTGTGATGTACGCATTACACTAAGTCAAAAATCACTTCATATCAATGAACTTTTAACTTTTTTTTTAAAATGAGTTTTGTTTAGGTAGCTTTTCTTTGTTCCAGAATTATAAAATACTGTTTTATATTTTCTCCATTGTAAATGATTTCCATTCACATTAATAAGTTAACTCACCCAGATTACCGTTTTGTATATAATGAACGTCAGGGATTCACCTTTATTTTTTCCATATAATGAGCAACATTCTTAATCGGAATCCTCTAAAAATTCAACATATCTTGGAGGAAAATATACCATTTATCAACAGAAACCAAAAATGGATATACTTTAGCAAGCACTAATAATTTAAAAACTAAGGAAAACAGAAAAGCATAGAAACTAATGAAACATGATAAAATCTTAACCAAAACAAACAAGTGAGAAAGACAATTGAGTATTTAGTAGCTCTATTATAGTAGCTCTAATAAAGTATTTAAAAAGTTACCTTTCAATTCAGGAATAAGACAGATACAGCGTTTACTGTAACTGTTGAAAGTAGACTATTCACACCTCAGATCTTATAAACAATGGCCTAAGATATGAAAAACAAGTAAGTGTAAATATTGAATAAGAAATAATGTTTTTGCTCTGAGTTAATATGGTTCCATACATTAGATACTCAATAACTCAATTAAAAATCTCTCAAATACAAAGCATTTAGTAGATGACTGAATATAAAATAAATATGCAAAATCATCAGCTTTTATGTATATTAACAGTCACTAGAAGTATAAGTAGAACAATATCCTTGTCAAAATAGAAAGGAGAAAAAATGGGAATAAATTTAAAATTAAAATGATATAAGACCTATATTCTTTCCTATATGAAAAAATACAAAATAGTGCTTTTTTAAAGCACTAGTGTGAATTCATTTTTGTTTTAGTATCACCTTATTTTTTACAACCTTTCAAGATTTTGATATTTCATGTTCATGTTTTATTCCCAGCCAGTACCCTAATCTTCTATGCTGCATTTCCCTATAGTTTGAATATCTTATGGTAAACTTAAAAAAATTGAATCAATCCCTATATCTTGGTTTTCTTTGCATATCAGCTCATCCATTTGCCAATTTTTGTCCAGAAGGACCTACTTCATTTTTTTAAAATTTTTTAAGTTTGTATTTAAATTCTAGTTAGTTAACATACAGTGTAATATTAGTTTCAGGTGTACAATATAGTGATGCAACACTTGCATACAATACCTGGTCTATTTTAAATTGGTTGTAAGTCGGTAAACATGGGCACATTCTATGTCTTCTTTCCTCTTCTACAATCTCATTTTATCATATTTGTTAGCCTGATCAGTTTGCTACCATAACACATGGTTTGAGTACTCACTTTACTAGTACATTAGCATTCTTGTGGCTTGTCTAAGCACACGGGCCAAAAAATGCTGGAAAACACATGGCAGTGGCTTTTATCCCTCCATTGTCTCTGCTTTGAAGGAAGTAGCACCTTTTAAGATAGTACTCGTGAACAGCTGTTGCTTAATTTCTGTAACTGATTATTTCTGGGCATTGCCAAAAGAATTGTTGTCACTCAGGTTATTTGTCCAAATGACATTACATCTTGTTTATATTTTATATACATTGAGGAATTTAAAAAAGTTATGTGATATAGACAGCAACTCACAGCTATGGAGTTTGGAATATGTCTGAAAGATGTTCAGATTAATACCATTTAATATCTTCATGTTAGCAGCACATTTTAACTACCACTTTGAAAAACTGTCTGTAAAGTGCTGACCTAGAAAGAAACCCCTAAAAAATCATTTATTATGGATTTCTGACAGAGCTAAACACTCCTCTCTTCTGTACTTGCTATCAATTTCTTGTCAGATTCAATTCAAAACTCTGATCCTGATCCTTTACGACTCAAACAAGGCAGATAAGAAGTTCTGTCCTTTACTGAATTCTGCCTTTTACAAGTGTGTTTTAAAAATACACATACAGAAGTAGACATTTTTTTAAGTGACAAAAGTCAATAAATATTCTATTACTAATTAGAATCCAATTTTATGACTTTGCAGAAGCTTATACAATCATGACTTCCTATTATCGTTAATATGCAAGTGTTCTGCTTTACCATAAAAAAATCACATAAACCTTCCTCATGTCCTAACTAATTAAATAGTTAAAGTACTTTCAGCATAGCACCATGTGTATTACTGAGTGCTTTCAACATACATCATTCCATGTAATCAATTGTAAACTGTCATTTTCTAAAAATGCCATAAATCTTCAGCATGATTCCAAATCGTTTTGATCTAAGTGAAGACTGTGCTCTTTTGAAAATAGATTGACTCCATAAGACTCTATACGTATTACATATTTCCTTATCTTAAAGAGATTACGTGAACAGCAGCAGCCATACATTTCATTAACTGGAGCTAAATCACTCTTCCTGGATTATACATGAAAGGTAGCTCAGTAAAACAGTACTGTGACAAGTTAAAATAATCATACTGTGTTGATAAAGTCACGTGATTCCTTATTCTGCCAAGCACCAGCTGCATAACTGGTAACACTAAATGCAAAATGAAAATTTGCAGTCCTTTCTATAAAAATTATTGGGGCACCTGGGTGGCACTCTTGATTTTGGCTCAGGTCAAGATCTTAGAGTCTGAGTTGGAGCCCCACCTTGGGCTCCACACTCAGCAAGGCGTCTGCTTAAGATTCTCTCTTTCCCTCTCCCTCTGCTCCTTCCCACTGAACTCCCTCTTCCTCTCTCTTGCAAATAAATAAATAAATCTTTTAAAATTATTAAGAATTTGAAGTTTGTGGCAGCAAAACATTAAATCACACATGGAAAATTTTCTGACTGTGGTTTTCTGTGTGACTGTGCATGTTGCATGCCTATGTAGCTGGCTTGGATTATAACCGGGTATGTGTAATAGATTAATAGTCACAAATTTTTTGTGTGAAAATCACTATGTGCTAGACACAATGTTGAGTTTTTGTGTCCTATGTCACTTTTAACTCCCAGAAAACAAAAACTGAGGAATGCTCTTGTCCCTTTGTAGGGATAAAGAAACTGAGGCTAGGATTTTGCAAATTCATCCCACATCTTTAGGAATATAAAATATGGCTATTCTTCATTTCTCTCCAGTAATGGATTTATAATTTATAATTTTATAATGATTTATAATTAATTATTATAAATTATAAGGAGTGGGGACACAAAAGGGTGTCACTCTACCAATGAAATTTGGAAAATCTACTGAGTTCAGCTGAGGAGGAAGATATCTCTAGTCAATCTTCCTACTCCCAGTCCCAGCTTGAGTTTGTAGCATTCCTACAAGCTTCTTTTTCATAATTTTGGATCTTTCCACAGGCTGGAACACTGTTCTTTTGTTTTCAAACTTGTTGCAGTTTTTTTGATTAGCATACAGTTAGGGAGAAAATATGTAATTAATTTTAGTTCTTGTTTTAACTGTAATTGCACAGCTTGGGTGAGGATTTGGTTTTCACTTCTTCCACATCTCATAGTGATGATTGTTCTAGATTTTAGTACAAAATGGAAGTGATCTGGGCCAGAAAGACGTTACCATGTGGAGGAAACCTTGCCTTTCACAATTGTCCAAGTAGGTCATTATGTCTGGGATCCAATGCCTCCTATGATGTTGTTGGACTTCAAAAAAACAGTCAAATCTTCTATATATATCCACAACCCATTTTTTGTTTGTTTGTTTCAAGTTTTTACTTAAATTCTGGTTAGTTAACATACAGTGTAGTATTGGTTTCAGGAGTAGAATTCATCACTTACATACAACACCCAGTTCTCATCACAAGTGCCCTCCTTAATCCCTACCACCCATCTAGGCCACCCTGCACCTACCTCTCCTCCAGCAAACCTGTTTATTCTAAGTAGTTAAGAGTTTTTTATGCACAATCTTTTTTTTTTTTTTTTTTTTTAAGTAGGCTCCATGCCCAGCATGAAGCCCAACCTGGGGCTTGGACTCATAACCCTGAAATCAAGACCTGAGCAGATATCAAGAGTCAGCTATTTAACCAATTGCATCACCCAGGGGCCCCTGCATAACCCATTTTTGACCATTACATGCTGTAGAAGAATCATCTTTGTTCATAATATAACATGCTGACAATTCTCATGGTCAAGACCTTAAAATTAATTACAATTTTTCATTTTTTAAAATAATACTTTAATGACCATGTTTTTGCATAAATATTTAATTTTCCTTGAAGATATTTCATTGGGGTGAAATCTCAAAGGAGTCAATACTGATTCAAAAACTATGGACTTTACTAAAATCAACTTTAAATCATCTTCGTGATTATAATGAAAATTACAAGCTTATTTTAGACAATTAAAAACTACATAAAATATAAAGATAAAATCATCCCAAATTACAATAAAAAGAATAAGTTACTACTAATATTTTACCATAGATGTCCTCATTTCAATCATGTCACTCTCTCTGTAGGCATGCATGTGTGTAAGTGCATATATTTACAATACCTATCATAATAACACTTTATATATATTTGTGCGTTGTGCCTTTTTCATTTGACATTTTGGCATTAGCTTTTTACTGAGACATTAAAATGTTCCAAATCATAATTTTAAATGTCTTTACACTAACTGAGTTATGCTATATTTCCACAACCACTTGCCCATTATTGAAACTTAATTTCAAATAGGTGTTCCTATATAAATATATCTGAGATGAATACAATTTGTGAATATTTTCTTAAGTCAAATTTAAAATAATTAAGTAACTGTGTGAAAATGTACTACTATCTCTCTCTCTTTTTATGATGTTGGCTTACTCTCTATAAAAGCTGTAAAAGCTCCCCTTTCACACCATTTTTAATTTTTGATTTTTAATTTTTTTAGGATTTATTTATTTATTTCAGAAGGCTGGAAGGGGCAGAGGAAGAGGGAGAGAGAGAATTCCAAGCAGACACCCCACTGAGTACTGAGCACAACACAAGACTCAACTTGGGGCTTGATCCCATGACCTTGACATAATGGCCTGAGCCAAAATCAAGAGCAGATGCTTAACTGACAGAGCCACCTAGGTGATGCCATCTACACACCATCTTGAGTGCTTGAGAGTACCTGTTTCCCTAACAATTTGAGAATTAAATGACTTTTTTTTTTTAAAGATTATTTATTTATTTATTTGACAGACAAAGATCACAAGTAGGCAGAGAGGCAGGCAAGGAGCGGGGGAAGAGGGAGTGAGGGAAGCAGGCTCCCCACTGAGCAGAAAGCCCAATGAGGGACTTGGATTCCAGGACCCTGAGATCACAAGCTGAGCCAAAGGCAGAGGCCCAACCCACTGAGCCACCCTGGCACCCCAAGAATTAAATGACTTTTAAGCCATTACCAATTTAATTCAGTAAAGATTATTTTTCATTGTTTTTACCTGTTTAGCTTGAGCAGGTGTTCAAATGTATATCAGCTATTGTCTTGTCAATTATCTATTGTGAGACTTTGTATATTTAAAAACATGAGATACAGTTATTTATTATAAATTAAAGATATTAACACTTTGCAAATGTGCTACAGATATTTTCCCACAGTCTGTTTTCCTCTTTTATGGTAGCCAATTATTTATATACTCAGGTGTTCATTTATTGTAAAATCTTCAACTAAAAGAAACTGGAAAGAGGTTCAGGAAAAATAGAAAATATTTGTAGGGGAAATAGATTTGAAACCTGGCATACTCTCCTATATAAATGGAAGGACCATGATTGGAGGGGTTTTACTACCAGTCAGTGGGAGTGGGTGTTTGCACTCCAAGAGTGCAAAGGGTTCACACTACCAGGGGCCTTCATAGAATAGAAGCATTCCCACTAAGCTGAAGTGTCTCCCTCTCCACCTCTCCCCTTTCTGTTTTCTGTTCCCTTTTTCCTTTTTCAAATAGTAACATGCGATTTGTTACCCTGACTTAAAATTGCTTTCTACCCATTTGTTGGTGGTAGTTTTAAATAAGAATTATCACTTTTTTTTTTTAGATTATCAAATGCATTTTTGGCATTTCTGTTGACCATATGGTTTCTCTATCTTTGACCCACTAGCATGGTGAATTACAGTGATGTAATTTTCTGAAATAAAATTAAACACTTGAAGTAAATGCTATATGATTGTGGTTTGTGTCTTTGGCTGGATTTGCTTATAGTTTATTTAGAATATTTGTCAGATGAATGAGATTAGTCTGTTTTTCTTTTCCTTGTTTTTGCATATAGTAGCCTTAGAAAATTTATTGGAAACTTTATAGGTTGTGCTTTCTCTGAATTAATTTACATAAAGTAAGAATTATCATATTTATGAAAATTTAACAGAGCCCTCATATAAAACTTTATGGAACCAGAATATTCTGATTTCTTTTTATGTTATAGCTTTTTCATGTCTTCATGAGTAATAATCTGTTTCTTATTTTATAGTATTTCTATTATAAATTTCTAAATTCATTTTTAATATAAAGTAATATATTTTATTATGATTTTAAAATTTGTTAGCATAAATTTGCCCAAGTAATGTTCTACAGTTTTTAATATATTTTTCTCACTCATGTTTGTGTACTTTTTCTGCTTTCCTTATCCAACTAATATTTTGATCCTTTTTATATAAATTGTAATAATATAAAATCATTATTCTGGGATATGTTCCAGGTACATTTTAAGTATATAGTTTATGATCTCTACATTTATCATTATAGTTCTTTCACCTCCTGTTCTTAAACTGTCTTTGTTATTTTTTTTACCTTAGATTTAAATGACAAAGTTATTTACACTTTTATTTTTATTTGAAAATTAAAGTGTAGTTTAAGTAAATATTTTTTAATGACTACAACTTGGACCATAACTTCTACATTTTGGAATGCAATATTTTTAATTAAAATTTTTATTCCTTTGGCCAACTTTATTTTAAAATAAGGATTTTATTTTCTTTATCATTATTAAAAAACACAGAAAAAGACTGTAACATGTACAGGCATCACTAATCTCATTTTTTTTTTTTTTAGTTTATTTACTCTTCCTACTTTTATTAGTGAAGGAATGGTAGGTGCTATAATAAATAAATGTCCAAATTTCATGGCATACTTCAAAATTTTTCTGTCCTTTACATAATAGTCCATTGTGGATTTAATGGTTAATGGTTAGCTTTTCACCACTTTGTGATTGAAGGACATGACTTACTGCTTCTTCCTTTCCTTTCCTTCCTTTCTCTTTTTAATGGTTAAGACCTTAGAATTATTCTCTTCTACCTTTTAGTTCTAATATGACATTAATACGTTTCTTATATATTTTCCATTCTATTTTCTTTTTTTAAAATTTCAATCTGTTATTTCCCTAAATAATCTTTTTTCTTCATAAGGCATATTTTCCTGAAACTGTACTGTAAAGAAATCCTACCACCAAAATCCTATAGCAAAATCATCTTTTTAAATTTTTTCTTAATATGCAAGTATGGATCTCACTTAAGACTTGCTAATTTGTAGTCTCTACTAAGTTAAATCTCCCAGAGCAAATATGATACAACCTCCTGTTTCAGAATCATTGTTCTAGATGGATCCTAATATTCTTCTCTACCTATCTTTCCACACTTTACAGGAAAAAGTTAATATGGATTAAGTGAAGACTAAATAGACTATTGAGCTCCATGAATGCTTTGGTTTGGAGCTTATTGTCTGAACCACAAAGTGCTAATGCTTCCTACATCCTCATCTTATGGATTTTGATTATCTCTTTTTTGCAAGATCCCTTTGGTTTCTCCCTTTGAATTCTCATCACTTTTTTAAAAATTTTATTTTATTTTCAGTGTTCCAAGATTCATTGTTTATGCACCACACCCTATGCTCCATGCAATACATGCCCTCCATAATACCCACCATCAAGCTCACCCCACCTCCTTCACCTCCCCAAAACCCTCAGTTTGTTTCTGAGAGCCCACAGTCTCATGGTGTGTCACTTCCTCCAATTTCCCCCAACTCACTTCTCCATTCCATCTCTCAATGTCCTCTGTGTTATTCCTTACGCTCCACAAGTAAGTGAAACCATGTGATAATTGACTCTTTCTGGTTGACTTATTTCACTCAGCATAATCTCTTCCAGTCTCATCCATGTAGATACATGTTGGATATTTATCCTTTCTGATAGAGACATAATACTCCCCTGTATATATGAACCATATCTTCTTTATCCATTCGTCCATTGAAGGGCATCTTGGTTTTTTCCATGGTTTGGCGACTGTGGCCAGTGCAGCTATAAACATTGGGGTGCAGGTGGCCCTTCTTTTCACTACATCTGTATCTTTGGGGTAAATATCCAGTAGTGTAATTGCAGATCATAAGGTAGCTCTATTTTTAATTTCTTAAGGAATCTCCACGCTGTTTTCCAAAGTGGCTGCACCAACTTGCATTCCCACCAACAGTGTAAGAGGGTTCCCCTTTCTCCACATCCTCTCCAACATTTGTTGTTTACTGTCTTGTTAATTTTGGCCACTCTAACTGGTGTAAGGTGGTATCTCAATGCAGTTTTGATTTGAATCTCTCTAATGGTTAATACATTCTCATCATTTTTTGAAATAGACTCTCTTGGATACACTTTGTCTTAGAATCTTCATTAGTGCTTCAAGAAAGATTTTGGAGGGAATCTCATTCCCAGGCCAAGCAGTAACTAGAATGAATTCCAGGGTAAAGAATTTAATGGGTCATCTTACCTGGACAGGCCCCTGCACCATAGCTCACATTTGGTCCATAACTGTTCACAAAGCCAGGTTTAGGTAAAGGGACTTAAATTTTATGTTAATATACAGTGTTTGCCTAACCTTGTCATCTGCCATGGTGAAGGTACTCCAGAGTATCAGAACCAACATCTGTCTGGTCTATCATTTAGAGATTCATTCTAAGGATATTAGATCATATGATTGTGGAGACTTGGCAAGTCCAAAATCACATGGGGTAGGTTGGCAGACTAGAGACTCATTAAAGTGTAGCAGTCAAGTCCAAAGGCAGTCTGCTGGCAGAATTCCTTCTTGTTCAGAAGTCAATCTTTGTTCCATAAAGTCCTTCAACTGATTATATAAATTCACCCACATGATGGAGGGCAATCTCTTCACTTGAGTCCACTGATTTAAATGTTAATTTCATCTAAAACCTTTTTATAGAAACATGTGGAATAATGCTTGACCAAAGCACCACAGATACATAGACTCCGGGAGGAAATATCCTGGTGCTCTTCTTCATGGCTATATTCATCATATGCAAAGCACAAATCAGGTAGCATTCAACAGTGCCTAAAGTATCTGATATCCTGTCGTACATACATTTTCTTTTTTTCAAAAGTTTGTCTTTCTTTTCTATCTGGGACAGTCTGTTCTTCTACATCTTTTGGTTATAGTCTTCCTAGAGCTCTTTCAAGGCTGACCTCCCCTCACATTGTTTCCTTATTTTAGGCTCCTTGTTTCCAAAATAGCATTGTGAAATCCTCTTCCACTCTCTCATGCCACCTGGATGTGCCATAAAGCCACTTCCCAGGATTTAACATCAAAAACTATTTATAGGGAAGTTCTATTTTTAATTTCTTGAGGAATTTCCACACTGTTCTCCAAAGAGGCTGCACTAACTTGCATTCCCACCAACAGTGGAAGAGGGTTCCCCTTTCTCCACATCCACTCCAACACATGTTGTTTCCTGTCTTGCTAATTTTGCACTACTGGGTATTTACCCCAAAGATACAGATGTAGTGAAAAGAAGGGCTATCTGTACCCCAATGTTTATATTAGCAATGGCCTCGGTCGCCAAACTATGGAAAGAAACAAGATGCCCTTCAACAGACAAATGGATAAGGAAAATGTGGTCCATATACACTATGGAGTATTATACCTCCATCAGAAAGGACGAATACCCAACTTTTGTAGCAACATGGACGGGACTAGAAGAGATTATGCTGAGTGAAATAAGTCAAGCAGAGAGAGTCAATTATCATATGGTTTCACTTATTTGTGGAGCATAACAAATAGCATGGAGGACATGGGGAGTTAGAGAGGAGAAGGGAGTTGGGGGAAATTGGAAGGGGAGGTGAACCATGAGAGACTATGGACTCTGAAAAACAATCTGAGGGTTTTGAAGGGGTGGGGGGTGGGAGGTTGGGGTACCAGGTGATGGGTATTATAGAGGGCACGGATTGCACGGAGCACTGGGTGTGGTACAAAAATAATGAATACTGTTATGTTGAAAATAAATAAAAAATAAATTCTAAAAATAAATAAATAAATAAATAAATTTAAAAAAAAAAAAAAAGAAAGAAAGAAAGCATAAACCCTGCAGCCATCCTACCAGGGTAGAATCTGGTGCTGCTTCTTTTTTTTTCCTGGTGCTGCTTCTTACCAAGAGAGACAACTTTGACAAGTTCTTTAACCTCTGAAGGGCTCCCTTTCCTCATCTATAAAATGAGTATAAGCTCATAGGGGCTTCAAAGAGTTGATACTATAATGTGTCTGAAACACTGCAAGTATTATGTAAGATTTTATTAAATAAAATTGTTGAAAATAAATAAATCCTTGCTCTTCCATGTCAAAAAAAAAAAAACAACTAGTTATACATTTAAATTGTCAGTTTAGTTATCTAGAAGGCTGAGCAATGGGAACTAGAGTCCTACTCTAACAAGATACATTTATTTTAACATAATTTCTTTTAGTAAAAGTGAAAGTGTTATGAGACACACACACACACACAAACACACACACATATTAGGTAGGATTTTCTATTTAGTCTAGGCTATTTATTTATTTATTTTAGGCAGACTCTGATTCTTATGCCCTATCTTGCTTTAAACAGGGATAATAATCTTAGGGAAAAACCCCATCACCTGATGACTTGCTCTTCCTTGTGGTTGATACAGATTAAGGATATAAGCAGTTTTTACTTCTTGTTTTAAAAAAAAAAAACTGATCTTATTTTTAGGCACTTGTTTCAGCATGGCACATACTCCTTTGGTATTTCTTTTTTCTTATTCTCCTGAGATTTATGTCTATTTCTGATTCTGTTCCCTAAGCCCTCTGTGAGAATAGAAAGGCAATGAACTCATTTGATTTTTGTTTTAGCAATGCCTGTCTTTTCAGTCAGTAAATTACTCTGGCCATCTGTAAGAAACTCCACTCTCTCTGTCACTGACCTTTTGTTCCTTCCATGCTTGAAAAATGTCTTATTATTTGTCTTAACGTCTTCTGCAATCTTCTTTTCATTTGCCACCTTTCCTTTTCTTATCATATTTTCTTTTACACTTCAAACTTCCAAATTATTTATATATTCATAGATTTTGCATGAGCTTTTCTTTCCCTGATACTTCCTTTTGGACTTGGTTCTGGTAGTGCAAGAAATGCCCTCCTGTCTTTCTGTCCTGCTGCAGTGCATTTGAATGTAAAGAGCTTAATTAATTTTAGTTCTTCCTCATTTCTACTTTAACTTTCAAACTGAGGAAGTAAAAATAGTATTCACTTCATCAGTCATTAAACAAATTTATACCAAATATCTACTATGATTTAATGCTTGTGATGTGTCATTATTAAATTCAACTTTAGAAAAAATGTGTATTTTTCTTGGTTCTTTATATCACGTGTCCACATTTTCCTTTCTTTCTTTTTTATTTTATTTTATTTATTTATCTTTTTTTTTTTGCCTTCAGTTTTAGTCTTCAGAGGTGTATGTAGAACTTACGAATATTGCAAAATCCAATGGAGGCATTTTCACTGTAGACTTATGGGGCAAAGGTTTTTATATGGGACTCTATTTTCTTTAATATAATCTTTGTCAAAAATGATAAATGGCATAGTTTCTTAAAACATCTGAATATTTTTCCAAAGTTTTCTGTTTATGCAAGGAATGTTTCTTCAATTAGAGAGTTAATTTCTTTTTTTTTTTTTTAAGACTTTATTTATTTATTTGAGAAAGAGAGAGAGCATAAGCATGGGGAGTGGAAGAGGAAGAGGGAGAATCGGACTATCTGTTGAGCAGGAAGATGGATGTGGGACTCCATCCCAGGACCCTGGGATCATGACCTGAGCCCAAAGCAGTCACTTGGCTGAATGAGCCACCCAGGTGTGCCTAATGAGAGCGTTTCTATACCTGTCTATAAGCAACCTATAACTACTAACCATCCTGACAGGACCATGCCTGGGTCCCTTTGCACAGTGCATGAAAACTGCTAGAGTTGAGGCAGTCCTGGAAGGCTCAGGCTCTCTGCTGCCTCTGTACTCATGTGGGAAAGCTTCAGCTACTCTGAGGTTTGTGGACTCAGAAATTTATGTTTAAAAATGTTCATGTTATGATATTTCTAAAAAAATCAAAACCAAATGAGCAAACCATAAATTGATTTACTTTTTTTAATTTTTTATTTTTTATAAACATATAATGTATTTTTATCCCCAGGGGTACAGGTCTGTGAATCGCCAGGTTTACACACTTCACAGCACTCACCAAAGCACATACCCTCTGCAATGTCCATAACCCCACCCCCCCTTCTCCCAACCCCTCTCCTCCCAGCAACCCTCAGTTTGTTTTGTGAGATTAAGAGTCACTTATGGTTTGTCTCCCTCCCAATCCCATCTTGTTTCATTTATTTTTCTCCTACCCACTTAAGCCCCCATGTTGCATCACCACTTCCTCATATCAGGGAGATCATATGATAGTTGTCTTTCTCCACTTGACTTATTTCGCTAAGCATGATACGCCCTAGTTCCATCCACGTCTTTGCAAATGGCAAGATTTCATTTCTTTTGATGGCTGCATAGTATTCCATTGTGTATATACCACATCTTCTTTATCCACTCATCTGTTGATGGACATCTAGGTTCTTCCCATAGTTTGGCTATTGTGGACATTGCTGCTATAAACATTCGGGTGCACGTGCCCCTTCGGATCACTACGTTTGTATCTTTAGGGTAAATATCCAGTAGTGCAATTGCTGGGTCATAGGGCAGTTCTATTTTCAACATTTTGAGGAACCTCCATGTTGTTTTCCAGAGTGGTTGCACCAGCTTGCATTCCCACCAACAGTGTAGGAGGGTTCCCCTTTCTCCACATCCTCGCCAGCATCTGTCATTTCCTAACTTGTTGATTTGAGACATTCTGACTGGTGTGAGGTGATATCTCATTGTGGTTTTGATTTGTATTTCCCTGATGCCGAGTGATATGGAGCACTTTTTCATGTGTCTGTTGGTCATCTGGATGTCTTCTTTGCAGAAATGTCTGTTCATGTCCTCTGCCCATTTCTTGATTGGATTATTTGTTCTTTGAGTGTTGAGTTTGCTAAGTTCTTTATAGATTTTGGACACTAGTCCTTGATCTGATATGTCGGCAAACCATGAATTTAATGCCAAATAAGGATATTCTTTAATGTGGCCTGAAAAAAAAAAACAAAAACAAAACCTTGATATTTACTGAATGCTTTTCATGTACCACACATTGCTATAAGAAATTTATATGGATTAATTTATATAATTTTTCAAAAAGATGTAAAAGAGGTATTATTATTGGTTTCATTTTATAGATAAGGAAACTCAGAAAAGGAGAGTTCAGGTAACTTGTCCAAGGTGACATAAAGAATAAATGACAGTGGAGGATTTGAACTTGGGTTGTTATTCTACAGCTCAAGCCTTGACCACTTCACGTCTACTGTGTGTTAGTATCCGTCTACCTGTCATCTCTTTATCACCATCAGTTGTCTACCAGTCAATTATCTGTTGTTAAATAAATAGAATACACAAACACCGTATACCCTTGAAGACTGGTTAATATAAAAATGCATGGGTGATAATAAATAGTGCTGCCCAATAAGAACCTGGCTACAGAGTTTTACCAATGTTGCATTTTAATACTTTTTAGGGATTGCTCCAGGAATTAAAACAGGCAACATGAGTCAATCAGAGTCTAAACAGATTTAGAATTATACCAATTTCCATTTTGAGTCTTTACATATCACACCACAAATGTCAAAACCTTCTTAGACACAAGATAACCACTTCACAATGATATTTTTGCTTTAAAACTTCATCATCTAAGAAAGTTATAAAAGGAAAAAATCTAATCTTTAATATTTATCCATGTTTCCTTTTATCAGAATTTCCATTTGGTGTCATTTCCCTTAGACTGAGGACTATCTGTAGTATCTTGTAGCCCAGTTTTCTGGCAATGAATTCTATCTTCTGTTTATCTGAAAATATTCATTTTCCTTTCTTTTTGATGTATACTTTACATATAGTATATAGATTTCTGAATGGACTTTTGTTTTTCAGCATTTAAATGATATTATTTGTCTGACATTTATTGTTTCTGACAAAAACTTGGTCTTAATTGATTAATTTTTCCTCTGTATATTTTATCTAATTTTTTCTGGGTATATTTAATATATTATCTTTATTTTTTATTTTCAATAATTTAATTATGATGTTACTTAATATACTTTGCTTTGTATTTATCTGCTTTAGTATCATTGAGTTTTCTGGGTCTGTGTAAGTGGTTGTTTCTCTCAAAACTTTTAGAAAATTTCTAATCATTACTTCACCAAATATTTTTTGACACATTATCTCTCCTTCCTCTTTTGGTACTTTCCAAAATACATATATGTTAGACTCCTTGTCCTTGAGTTACTAATTTTTTTTTGTAATTACTATTATTTTATTTTTATAAACTCTATGCCCCAAGTAGGGCTTGAACTCATGGCCCCAAGATCGAGAACCACATGATTTACCAACTGAACCAGACAGGAGCCCTTCTGTTCTCTTGATTTTAATTGTTTTCTGTCCATTCTTCAGAGTGGATAATTCCTATGGAATTCTCTTTGAGGTCACTAACCCTTTCTTCTATCATCTTCAATCTGCTGCTACACCCATGTAGTGAGTGTATCATTTCAGGTTATATATTCTTAAGTTCTAAAATTTCTGTTTTCTCCTTTTATTATTTTTATTCCTTTTTTTTTATATTCCCTCTGTGTTAAAATATTAAGATCACCTTTTCTTTTGAGTCATTAAATAAACCTATAACAGATACTATCTACTAATTCCAACACCTGGGCTCTCTTAAGGCTTTTTTTAAATTAGTTTTTTTTCTTTTGATTTTTGCTAACATGCTCCTGATATTTTTAATTTTTAATAATTTTTATTGTATGCATTGTGGAGTATGTACTTTTTTTGCAGAGCCTTGATATTGATTTATTAAATAATATATTATAATTCAATATTTTATAATTTATTTCTAACCATGACACAAATCTACTCTATATTACTTTCATATTTTTTTTTAAATACTTGATTTATTTGACAGAAAGAGAGATCACACATAGGCAGATAAGCAGGCAGAGAGAGAGGGGGAAGTAGGCTCCCTGCTGAACAAAGAGCCTTATGCAGGGCTCTATCCCAGGACCTGAGATCATGACCTGAGCTAAAGGCAGAGGCTTAACCCACTGAGCCACCTAGGTGCCCCCTGATACTATCATTTAACCATTTGCCATTATTTCTTAAATAATAAGTATTTGCTAAGTATTTTTTTAATTACCAGATAAATGTCTTTATGAATACTTAAAATTGCTACAAAGTCACATTTTAATGAATTATTCTTATTTTCACTACTAACAGATTTCATGAAAAATAATAGAAACAGAAAAATTAAATAGTCACTATCTTATAAATTGAGTTGTTATCTATTTATCTTGCCCAAAGTAGTTATATTCATCTTTAAGATATCTTCTTCTTTATGTTGCCAGAAATAGTCCAATACTTTTTGATTGGCCCTATTTTCCAAGGGGGTAGTAATTTTCACAAACCTTTCTTTAAACAAATGGCTTCTTCTGTTTAATTAAGGTGGGCTACAGTGATGAAATATATTATTTTATAATGATCTTTGAGAAAATAATGCAAAATAATGAGTAAAATAGTAATGCAGTCTTAACATCAACATAGTATATTCATTACTTTTACATTCTTAGATATTGGTTCTCCTATGATATTGCTTATAAAGAATGTGGGGTAATTTGCTTTCTAGTTACACATGAGTAAACTGCCAGATCTAACCTTTGTGCTGCTTGCTAGAGTGATCTGGCTTGCTCCTGTTCAGCATGAACAAGGCAGCCCCGGCTAATTGGGCAATTAAAATTAAGGAACATGCAGCACAAAGAGATTCTCTACATTCAACTCAACTCAGCATAAAATATTGTTAATTCAACATTAAAATGAACTTCCATTTTAAATAAATACTAGGCTTTGTATAACTCCTTGCTGGATGTAAGGCTAATTTTTTTTTTTTTTTATCTCACTGAAAAAAGTTTAAGTTAGATGGGCTTACACTAAATATTAAGTTTTGGTTGCTTCTTCTACCACTAGAGTATCTGCTTCTCTGGCACATCTTGACCACTTTTTACGGGGATATAGAAACTGTTTAAATTCTAAATGGATCATAGCCTGTAGTGAAAATAAATCTGTTTTCAGGAGTATAATATAAAGTTCGGTTAATTCTCTAGTATTATAATATTGATGCTTCTATTATTTGAATTGCGCTTTTTTAGTGGTACTAAACTCTAAATTGCATATACATGGTTTGTATCATTCCTACATTTAAAATAAAATGCACATAAATATATAGTTACATAATGGCTGTATATTACTTGTGTGTATAAAATTCTGATGCTGTCACTTTAATAAACAAAACTTTCTTTTTTTGCTAACCTTAGGGAGCATTTTTTTTTTAAAGATTTTATTTATTTATTTGACAGACAGAGATCACAAGTAGGCAGAGAAGCAGGCAGAGAGAGAGGAGGAAGCAGGCTCCCTGCTGAGCAGAGAGCCAGATGCGGGGCCCAGGACCCTGGGATCATGACCTGAGCCAAAGGCAGAGGCTTCAACCCACTGAGCCACCCAGGCGCCCCTTTAGGGAGCATTTTTTAAGCTGTTTCTTTTTTCATTTTTGATTTAATTCCTTGATTCATGCTATACTATTTTCTATTGTGCTATTTACCCTCATCAGTAACTTACCTCCATCATTTCTGCCTGATAAAACAGCTTTTGCAAGTTTTTGTTATATGTATTATATTCTTCCACAAACCTCCACTGTCTTTCCAGCTGGAACATTCACCATGAGTTCCTCAGGTCTGTTATCTGAGGTCAGAGATGTGTTCAGTCCCAGCCAGCCACTGAAGAGATTATCTTTTTCCTGGTGATAGGTAAATGAAGTCTTTACAAACAATTACTTTGACCTCTCTAGACAGTGCCTTTCGTTTTCAGGGTCATTTAATTTAAGGTGATCATAGTCTGTATCACAGTTGGCATTGTGTCTTCCTCTTCTATTCTATGTTTAAAAAAAAAAAAATCTTAGCCCATCTGAGGATGCTGCTTTGCTTAGGGCTTCAAACTCAGAGTAAAAGACAAATCGAGGACAGTAGAGAAAGAGGATTTATTTGCATGGTAGTTTGCTGTTACTATTTTTGTACTTTCCTAAATATGAAGATGATGGTTGAATTGTTGGAAGGGCTAGCAATTACAATCAGTATGTGAGTTCATGTAATTTGCTTTCTGCACTACTCCATAATCCATATTTTTCTGAGTATATATATATGTAACACTTCCTGGCTTTCTTTAGTATCTGCAACCATTTTAATGGTATTGTTGATCCTGTCAGTGGGGATAATACATTATCTGATCCATTAGCAAATACCACTGCAGGGAAATATTATTGCAGGAAGCATTTAGTCACCAATATTTTATATGTAACCATGGAAAGGATGCAAAATATACAAAATTGATTACCAGAACAGTTTGTACATATTATGAATTTTTTACAACTGTATAAATTAATGCAATGGAATATGACTTTACAGAGACCCAAGGTAGAATACATGTAGTGGGCCTGAGGAATGCACGTGCCAACCTGAACCCTAAATGAGACGACTTAATTTTAAAAATGTTTTGTAAATATAAACCTGAAATTTGATGCTAAAATGCCCACATTGGCAATATATTATGCAATGATAGTTGAAGTTTAGAACCAAATCTTGTTGGCCACAGATAATTTGAGAAGGTGACAGAGACTGACATCAAAAGACTAAGCTAATAGTCTGTAATGTGGAAGTTTCATGCTTAACTTCATTAATGTCACTTTCTGTGATGGGTTCCTTCTTGTGAAGGTGTTCTCTAGCTTCAAGGAAGACTAGTAATAAAGTATGTATAAAGTAGAATTGAGAAAAGTGAAGTTTTTTGGTCACAGCTCTCTCCTCTCTGTTCATGTACCAGTTCTTCTTCTGACATAGGTTTCATAATGTGCAATTTCATGTATTTAACTAAACATTTTTAATTATAAGAAAAGGTCAAGAGCAACCAAGTTCCAAAGCCTTGCTCTGCCGAGCGAGCAATGGAGCAGTAGCAACAACATTATGTACCTGGACACAGTAGAGTCACCCAGCATCTCAGCTCTCCCCTTAGGCTCCTAGATCATAATTTACATTTTAACAAAGCTCCAGGTCATTTGTATTCTCAGTGAAGTTTGAGAATCATTTCTGTAAAATACCCTTAGTTTGTCACCAGGGAAATACTATTTACCTATTACCCAACAAGGCTTGTTTCCATATGTGCCAAGAAAATGGTTAAGAGTTGGGGCACCTGGGTGGTTCAGTGGGTTAAGCCTCTGCCTTTGGTTCAGGTCATGATTTCAGGGTCCTGGGATGGAGCTCCTCATCGGGCTCTCTGCTTAGTGGGGAGCCTGCTTCCCCCTCTTTCTCTCTGCCTCTCTGCCTACTTGTGCTCTCTTTCTCTGTGTCTAATAAATCAATAAAATCTAAAGAAAGAAAGAAAGAAAGAAAGAAAGAAAGAAAGAAAGAAAGAAAGAAGAAAGAAAGAAAGAAAGGAAGAAAGAAAGAAAGAAAGAAAATTGTTTAAGAGCCATGTCCACAAATACTCTACAAGCTGCTAGAGCCAGTCAACAGAATTAGAGTAGATGTGAAGACTTGGCTAAGTCCTCACTAAATCCTATGACATGAACATGAATTTCTTAGGGAGCTATAGCAGCTGAAACAGTTCAACTACAGTAATTAGTTCATTATGGGGACCTAGTAATATCTGGTTTTTGCTCAAGTCATACAGCATTTTTTATTATTATCTTGTTCTGGAATATTTCTAATGATTAAAGCAAGTACAAAATCCTTTATGTAAAAGGTGAGTCTAAATCTGAAATAAATATGTTAAATGCAAATGAATCTGTCATCATTTTCTTTTATTTCTAAAGCACTTTTAAAATTTTTATATTACAATTTGTTATAACTGACATCATTATTCAATTGTGAATACATTTTTCCATGCTGAAGATAGTTGTTTGGTGTGGGCTGTCCTTTCTGCTATATTTGTTAATATAGATTTGTTTAAATTTTTTTTCAAGTATTCTTTAATTTCTAATTATTATTTATTGTTTTTGCTAACATGTCCTTACTGGCATAGGTCCTTTAGAAATGCCCTGTGGGTATTCACACTGTTCCTTCTCTCTTTGAAAGTAAATGTATATGTATGTATCCTCTGTCGAGGTACTAAACTACAAAATCCTTACAAGTTAAATTCAGATTTTTCTAGGTCTCAGTGATGCCTTAAGTACAGTGCCAAAAACAAACAAACAAAAAAGGTTACCTATTCCCTCTGGAGACAGGATAAGAATGTGAAATTTTCACTGAAAAAATGATTTACAGTTCTTAGAAACAAGAGGTACTACAAATATGAAAGATGAAGTCTCGTATTTCTGGCATTTTTCTTGGGGAACATTTCTGGCATTTTCTTGGGGGTAAAGAGGAGAGATGAAACGTCTGCTTTTGCTTCCAAATTGTTTTGAGTTGTAATGTTTCTTGTTCTAGCATTTCATAATGAAGCTGGCTATTTTCTGGCAAAGATGTCTGTGAGCTACTGCAAGATAATTCTGTAGGACATCAAAGAAATTAATGATGGAAGGAGTTAATTCTATTTCTAACAGAAAATAGCTGCTTTGTGGAGCAAGAAAGTAGTTGAGGCTACTGAGATAATCTGAGTCAATTATATTGAATTCACATAGAGTGATTACGTAGTTCTCAGCCCCTCCCTCTGCCAGCTGTTCTTAATCAGTCCTGATTCCTTAGTTGAACTAATGCCCCCTACAATGCTGATTATGTCTTGCTCAACCAAGACTCCCTTAATAATTGCTTACTCATTTGGATCAAACTCTCTGATCACTTGTCTTTCTACTTTTATGCTTCCTATCAGCTGTTTTTGACTTCTTTATATCAAATATTAATGATTTCTTCTTTTTCTTTGCCATAAAATGTGAAATTCACAATGCCCACTGATTTTTTCCAAACAGCAGAGTGGAGGTCCAGAAATGTTTAACAGCTTCATTTAAAAAAAAAAAAAAATTTTAAAGATTTATTTATCTTAGAAAGAGACAGAAAGAGAGAGAGAGTACATGAGGTCACACACAAGTTGGGGGAGGGGCAGAGGGAGAAAATCCTCAAGCACACTCCCCACTGAGCATGGAGTCTGACATGGCCCTCGATCCCATTACCCATCAGATAGTGACCTGAGCTGAAACCAAGGGTCAGATGCCTAACCAACTGAGCCACTGATGAACCCTGTAAGAGTTTCACTTTTATTGCTATGGTTAATTGCTAGAATGAAAAAGAATATAAGAGAAATAGACATCTACATGCCCATTTAAACATTTCTGGAACGGTATCTGTCGTCTGCAGTAGACTTTGTCCATCTGCTTTGTATGCCATTTTAGACTAAGGGCGATGTATTTACTAAATGGAAATGAAATTATTTGTATCCATCACACTCTGACTTCTTCTGGCATCTATTTTCAGAGAGTCCAAGAAAAATATAACACCCTCCCTCTTCTGAGAACACATTTCTACATTTGTGTAAGACATTATTTAATTATTTTAAGCCAATGTTAGGAATTTTATGGAAGGGGAATTCCTTTACCAATAATGTAATACCAAACTGCCATATTGTGGAACATCCATTTTACTAAACTGTATGGAATCTCCAATGATGGTAATGCAAATGTATCAATAAAAATCATTAATGAATAGCTAAATTAATGAAAGCTGGTACTACTTGGTTACTGTTGGCCACATATGATGCTAGATGTTTAAAAATGTTATTTAATTTGGATTTTTAATATATTTTTGGTACAAAAACCTATAAGGTAAATCTGATTACAGTTTATGGATATTCAGCTTAAACTTCATGAGTTGAAAGCCTGTATTTAAATTGGTATTTTTACCTTGAGAACTAAGCAAGTTCTTCATCACTTCATTCCCTGGCTGTCCTATTGTTCTGGTTGTTGTAGACTCAAAAGGTCAAATGGCCATACACAGACTGTCAACCATACTTTCTTTATCCATTACTATATCCCTTCCTTATTCCTGTAGCAGTTCAGTCTCTTTCACCCAGGTATTGTTACATTATTCAGGTTTATCCTTGTCTTGTCCTCACCTGCAAAACCCCACTTTTTAGTGATTCTAAAAGAAAGTTAACAGGGAAGCAAAATATGCAATTAATAATCTTATGCTAATGTATTAATAATTCATTTAATTTGATGTGCTTCTTTTCCCAAGAGGTCAGCATTTAGAGAGAGAGATGGAAAGCTTATGTTTATCCTAAGGCACTTCTAATAATGGAATTTCCAATGATGAGAAAGTGCCTTTGGACAGGAGAAGTTTTTTCCCATTCGTATTACAAATATCCACGAGGACAGGCGGGTTGGAGCTGGTTTATACCACCTTGTGAGAACCAATTATTAATGGTAAGGACACTGTCGCTGTAGATCTTATACTCTAGTGCATGGTAACAACACATCAACAACAACAACATCAACAACAAAAAAACAAAATCAAAACCAAAACCAAAGACAAAACCTGAAAAGCAAAACTAAGATACAAATGTATAATATGTTTTAGGTAAGATAGATAGTGAAATCTCAGGAGAATGTGACATTTGAGTTGTGGCTTGAAGGAAGCAAGAGAGGGAGCTTTGTGGATATCTGGAGCACAAGATTCTTAGTAAAGAGATTAGCAAGTGCAAAGAGTCTGTGACATGAGTGAGCCTGCTATGTCTGAGGCAAAGTCACCTCTAGTCATATGGCTGTCACTTTGTCTCAGATACAGCAGGCACACTCATGCCACAGGATCTTTGCACTTGACTAGAGGGCCATATTTTTTGTACTTCACTAGAGAATGAGTGAGACAGAGGTGAGAAGTTGGTGATTAGAGTTCAGAAATAAAAAATGGCCAGATCACAGAGGGCCATGTGGTTGCAGTAAGAACTGTGGCTTTCACTTTAGGTGATATGAGAAGCTTTCAAAGCAAAGGAATGACATGGATGGAATGACATGGAAACCCATTTTTAAACGGGATCCATCTGGATGCTATAATGAGAAAAGATTGGAAAGAAGGAGAGTTGACACAGAGAAACCTATTTTTTTTAAAGATTTTTATTTATTTGACAGAGAGAGATCACAAATAGAGAGAGAGAGAGAGGAGGAAGCAGGCTCCCTACATAGCAGACAGCCCGATGGGGGTCTTGATCCCAGGACCCTGAGATCATGACCTGAGCTGAAGGCAGAGGCTTAACCCCCTGAGCCACCCAGGCAGCCCACAGAGAAGCCTATTAAGAAACCATAAAATATCCACAAGGCTTGGACTATAGTAGTAACATCAGTGATAATAAAAATCAAGTGAGATTCTTTGAGAATATATAGTTAGAATACCTGTGTTGAAGGAAAAAGGAAGGTAAGCTGACCTCAAGATTTTTACGTCAGCAATTAGGTGGGGGAATTTGCAGTAATTAAGTGTTTGAAGGGGAATCACAGATTTTATTTTTAGGTAATTTATACTAAAAATTCTGTTGGACTTCTGAATAGAGATATTGAGTAAGTAGTAGGATATACACAAGTCTGGAGTATAGGCTAAAATATAGATTGGGATGTCATCAGCAAGTAGATGGCATTTATTTATTTATTCATTTATTTTATTATTTTTTTCTCAATAAAGTTTTATTTTAATGGGTCTCAAAATGCTGTGAGCTTTTTTGGTCATTTCCATTAAAAACTACTCATTTAAAAAGCTAATAACTTAAAACTGCCACACACACACACACACACACACACACACACACACACACAACACATGGTCCACAAAACATTCTCTTTTTCTTCTGAAGGTTTTATGATGCATTGTTACTTTTAACCAGTCTTTTACTATTAAACTTAAATGGCCAATTGATACAAACAGTTCTGAGACCATTCTTCCACCACTGATTAACACTGAGGGGGCGGGTATTAGGAATAATATTCATTTAGCTATCTGAGCTTTCTGAGCAGACTTGGTGACATCGCCACCTCCAGCTCTCTTCTTGTCCACTACTTTAATGACACCCACAGCAACTGTCTGTCTCATATTACAAACAGAAAAACAGGCCAGAGGAGGACAATTAGAGAAGTTCTCAACACACCATATCAACAGTAGCAGCATCATCAGATTTTAAGAACTTGGGGCCATCTTCCAGCTTTTTTCCAAAACGATCATCAGTCTTCTTCACCTCAGAAAACTTGCAAGCAACATGAGCCAGGCGACAATCCAGCACAGGTGCATACCCAGCACTGATTTGGCCAAGATAGTTCAGGAAAATCAGGTGAGCTTTGAAGCCAGCTGCTTCCATTGGTGGGTCATTTTTGCTGTCACCAGCCATATCACCTGGACGAACATCTCTGACACATATGTTCTTGACACTGAAGTCTACATTGTCCCCAGCAAATGTCTCACTCAAAACTTCATGGTGCATTTCAACAGATTTCACTTCAGTTGTGACACTGACTGAAGCAAAGGAGACCACCATGCCAGGTTTAAGAATACCAGTCTCCAGTCTCCACTTGGGCCACAGGGACAGTATCAATACCACCAATTTTGTAGATGTCCTGGAGAGGCAGAAGCAAGGGCTTGTCAGTTGGACAAGCTGGTGGCAGAATGCAATCCAGAGCTTGAAGCATATCGTGCCACTGGCATTGCTATCTGTATGGGTGACTTTCCTTCCCTTGAACCAAGATATGTTAACACTTGGCTCTAGCACGTTGTCACCATTCCAACCAAAAATTGGCACAGATGCTACTGTGTCAGTGTTGTAGCCAATTTTCTTAATGTAGGTGTTGACTTCCTTAACGATTTCTTTGTGTCTCTTCTGGCTATAGGGTGGTTCCGTGAAATCCATTTTGTTGACACTGGCAATTAGTTGTTTTCACACCCAGTGTGTAAGCTAGAAGGGCATGCTCAAAGGTCTGCCCATTCTTGGAGGTACCTGCTTCAAATTCATCAACACTGGCAGCAATAGTCAGGACAGCATGGTCAGCCTGAGATGTGCCTATAATCATGGTTTTGATACAGTCTCTGTGTCCTGGAGGATCAATGATGGCCATATAACATTCCTCGGTCTCGAATTTCCTCAGGGAAGTATCAACAGTGATACCTCATTCGTGTTCAGCTTTCAGTTTATCCAAGACCCACTTGAAGGAGCCCCTTCCCATCTCAGCAACCTCCTTCTCAAATTTTTCTATTAGTTCTTTTGTCGATCCCACGACTTTGGTAGATCAGATGACCAGTAGTGGTAGATTTGCCCAAATCTATGTGTTCAATGAAAACAATGTTGATATGAGCCTTTTCCTTTCCCCTTTTGGTTTAAGTTTAGTGGTGGTTTGCATAACACCTGTGTATGCAAACCCATTATGAAAAAATAGATGGTATTTAAAATCATGAGGCAAGACAGGATCACCCTAGGGAGTAAATATAGGTAGAAAAACAAGTCTCTTTAATAAGATGGACTTTACCCAGAGTATTATAGCTAAACCACTAGCTACGTAACAGTCTCTCCTCTTCCCCCTCTCTGCTTATATAATGCTAATATAAACAAAAATCTAACTCTTATTAATGCCTTAAAAATTCAGCTTAATCATCACATTCTCCATATATCTAGAGAATAGCTGAGTTGTCATTTTAATGGAAAATTACAGAATCACACATTAATTCCCCTTTATTTAACTTACATTCCTGCAGTTTTACTGTCTTCTGTAACATCTTTCTCACCCATCAGATCATGAACTTCCTAGAGACGAGGTTCACCTATTTCCCATGCCTAGTGCTCCACATGAAAATCTGAAGACACTTAGGGTTTTAATAAATAAAATAAAAAGAAATAGTAATAGCAAGTAAAAGGGGAAGAAGGATAAAGAGAATTTGCAGGGAAACAGTGGAAAGGGATGTGGGGGAGGGAGACAAATATATATTTTATCTAGTGTGTAGGGCTGGTTCTGAAAAGCTGCTTGCAATTTTTACAAACACGGAATACATACTGTATAGCTTAGCAGAACATGATTCAATTTCCTCTTCTGTGAAATGAGAGTGTTGAACTAAGTCCCTTCCAGCTTTAAAATGCAAAGGCTTTATGACTCTCAAATTCCCAAGTGAAATATGATCTGTGATTCATGTACGTTTTTTCCTCCCTGTGTTTGGTCATGCCTGGTTATCTATGGTCCTCATGCTGGTTGGGGATGCCCCCTCCACTCCTGCTCGCTCTCACCTCCTCTCTGCCCTGACTTGCTAGACTTTAATAGCATCATTATTTTACACGTTATTATTGCTCTCAAAAAATGCACGTCTGCTGTATTTGCAAGGTTTGCGTTAGTTCAGTGTTGCCTTGACTTCTTTTTTCACTTTGCAAAGCAAAAAAAAAGAAAACCAACCAAAAGCCCTCTTTTTTCTCTCTTAAAACACACACACACACACACACATACAAATAGAAACAAAACAAACCTTTGACGTTAGGCAGAAAGATGATCAGTAAATAATATCTCTTAAAAACTGCTGAAAAAGACTCTGGACAGAAAAATGTGACAGAATTTTGCCGTCATAGTTCATTTACTTGTGGTGTTTCAGAGAACTTTGCCATTGACTCTGCTACTGCTCCATAGTTTACCATATACCATCAAATATTAGTTAATGGACCTGCCTTTATCCTCTTGCCATCTTTTCTGCTTCCTTCAGAGGTCAGTGCTGAAGCATAAGCCAATGGAATATGTCCTTGATATAGATCTCATTACAAACCGATTCCATGTAATGCAGCCTGCACTACTGACTTAGTTCTGAAATTAGGCACTTTCTATACCAATTCTGAAAGCTCAAAACCTTTATTCCTCTTCCTAGATTATAGACAATCCCATGGAGAGAAGTATTAGATTGAGAATTCAGGTGTTTATGGTGAAGTGAAATAAAGCTCTGAAGTCTGAAACTCATTAAACTAAAACATATTAGGTCAACTTTTAAATCCATTTCTTACCCAGTGCTTAAAAAAAAATAACACAAGCCCATTAGTCTTCTGGTGCTTGTCAAATACACAACCCGAAGTTGATTTTTCATTAGAGAAGAGATTAAATTTAAAAACCAGAATAATGGGAAGTTTAAGTAATACCAAGTAAGTCATATTATATTTGTAAACTAAATCCTCCTTTGCCATTGTTAAGTGATTAAATAAATCATATTTTCATATACTGCTTTAGCACCAATATTATTATTTTGTACACTACCAGACCTACTTTCCTACCATTGATTGTATATATTAATTCAGAGTCCTATCAACAAATCAAATGGCAGGCGCTTACTGGATTTTTAACCCACAGAGCCACCCAGGCGCCCCACTTACTGGATTTTTATAATGTGATAAATGCTGTGTTTGGTTCTATAAAATAGTAGCTTTCAAACTTTTTGAACTAAGATCCACTGTTTAGAAATGCATTTGTACTGTGAACAGGCATTCACGCACACAATTCAACAAAAAGAAAAGTTTCAGGAAAAAATAAAAAAACCTGAGGTTTATATAGTAAAACATTTTGATTTTTGTCTTTGCTTTCTTCTCTACTCCATTCAGTTGTTTTATTATAAATCATTAACAAACGTTGAATGAGACCCAGGACCAGCATATTGAAAAATTTCAGTCTGGAGTACCTACAGATGCTGTCTTGTGGAAGGTTGCCGTTAGGTCAGTAGAAAAGAATAACATGAAACAAAATATAGTTTAATATCAGAATCAGTCAAATTGTCTTCAAAAAGATGAAATCTGAGCCAAACTTTGAAGAACAAAAAGAATGTGGCAAAGTGAAAGTGCAAAGGGGAAAGGCCAAATCAAAGGAAGGTCTTTGTGTGTGTGTGTTCCCAGAATAGTGATCAGACGATTCTGGTTGAAATGCAAGATATGCTAGGGAATTATAAAGACAAAAAAATTGTTTGTAATTAAATGTATAAGAAGTCCGTAAAGAAGTTTATACCTAATATAGAAGAAACCAGAGAGCAATTTAAGGATTTTGATCATTACAAATGTGTTGATGAAATCATATTTTAAAAGGCTGTAATATGAAAAAAACCATGCAGACTGTGCTCTAAAGGAGTGACTCCAGGGAAGAAGACTCACTGTGGCAGTAATTCTGATGTCATGCAATAGAATCTAGACTAGGTGGTAACATCAAGAAAGTATGTTAAATAAAGCCATTGGTATGGTATACGAACTCTCTGCTTACAGAGATGACATACATATATTAGTATTTATTATCAGATTGTTTCCTTTAAATTTATACATCTTAGAAATGTTCTAAAGTAAACTATAATGAATATTATTCACTCATTAAGCAAATATGAAGTATGTACTATTAAGCACTATAATAAATGCTGGAAATGGGTGGTAAACTGGGCTCCCTGATTCCAATCGGTTGTACAATTGAATAGATTTTTCTTTTTGGCTTAAACAATAGAAATTTGGAGCACCTGGGTGGCTCAGTCTGTTAAGCGTCTGCTTAACAAATCAGACCTGTTCAAATCATGACCTGTCCAGCTCAAGTCGTGATCCCAGAATCCTGGAACTGAGTCCTGTAATGGGCTCCCTGCTCAGCCCCTCACCCCACCCTTGTGCTTTCTCACACACACTCTCCCTCTCTCAACTAAATAAACTCTTAAAAACAATAACAACAACAACAACAACAAAAACCCAGAAATTTATTTTCTCACACTTCTGGAGACTGGAGGCTGAGACAGCTGCCAGCATGGTCGTTTACTGGTTTGTAGATGGTTACTCTCTTTCTGTGTCCTTATGTGGTAGAAAGGGAAAGTAGGTTCTCTGGTGTCTCTCTTTTTAAAAAATTTTTTTTAAGATTTTTTATTTATTTATTTGACAGACAGAGATCACAAGTAGGCAGAGAGTCAGGCAGAGAGAGAGGAGGAAGCAGGCTCCGTACTAAGCAGAGAGCCCGATTGGGGGCTCGATCCCAGAACCCTGGGATCATGACCTGAGCTGAAGGCAGAGCCTTTAACCCACTGAGCCACCCAGGCGCACCTAAAGATTTTTTTAATTTGAGTGTAGTTGACGTACTACATTAATTCTTCTTCTTCTTCTTCTTCTTCCTTTTTTTTTTTTTTTTTTTTAGAGAAAGAGCCACAAGAGTTGTGTGGAGGAGCAGGGGGAGAGAGTAAATCCCAAGCTGGGCATGGAGCCCAACACGGGACTCAATCTCAGGACCCTGAGATCATGACCTGAGTCAGAATTAAGAGTCAGATGCCACCCAGGCACAACTAAATCAATTATCCTCAATCTTTTTTTTTTTTTTTAAAGATTTTATTTATTTATTTGACAGACAGAGATCACAAGGAGGCAGAGAAGCAGGTAGAGAGAGAGAGGAGGAAGCAGGCTCCCTGCTCAGCAGAGAGCCCGATGCAGGGCTCAATTCCAGGACCCTAGGATCATGACCTGAGCCGAAGGCAGAGGCTTTAACTCACCGAGCCACCCAGGCGTCCCATCCTCAAATGTTTTAAGTTTCCAGGTAGTCCAAGTGCTATGTGGAGAGCACAGTGGAGAGGATTGTTGAGTTTCAAAGTTGTAACAGAGCAAAACAGAGGCAGCATTTGGTTAATGACAGTTTCAAGGTGAGGTCAGCTACTTCTGCTGACGTATGGTCTACATTCACTTGAATCAGAATATCCAGGGGTGCCTGGATGGCTCAGTGGGTTAAAGCCTCTGTCTTTGGCTCAGGTCATGATCCCAGGGTCCTGGGATGGAGCCCCACATCAGGCTCTCTGCTCAGCGGGAGCCTGCTTCCTCCACTCTCTCCCTGTCTGCCTCTCTGACTACTTGTAATGTCTGTCTATCAAATAAATAAGTAACATCTTAAAAAAAAAAAAAAAAAGAATATCCAAAGGCAGATGATTTGACCCCCCCCACCCCATTATCTACATGATCAAGCTGTTTAGGATTGACTAGGAAATCTGCATTTGTAACAAATACCACAAGGATATCCTGAGACAACTTAAGTTTGAGAATCACTTTTGTTTTATAGTTGAATGAACTGAAGCTGGGGGATTAAGTGATATTCATGGTCATATGGTCAGTGATAAAACTAGGATCTGAGTTTTCCTGATGTTAAAAGGGAATAGTTTTTTGTATCCTGACTTATCTGACTATGGAGTTTGACTCGTTTTCTACTAGTTACATGACCTGTGTCAAAAGGATTAAGCTTCCTGAGCCACCAATTCCTTTTCTGAAAATGAGAATAATAATGCCTACCTTAAAAGTGTTGCTCAGCTTGTTTGCAGGATACATTTTTTTTTTAAACCACGAGTGCCTGGCGAAAGGAATGCTCCATGGATTGTAGCTAATGTTACTGTACGGGCCATATTAGGGTTAAGCGAGGAAGCAATCAAGGGCTTGGGCTGAAGCTAAACCTTGTATGCTCAGATTCCATGCCTGCCATTTACTAACTCAGTGATCTTGGGGAAAGAGTGTGACCTTCTTATGTCTCAACCTCTTCATCAATAAAGTGGTGGCAATGGAACTACCTCAAGGACTCTTGTGAAGATTAAATGAATTAACACAAGTAAAGCACATGGAACAAACTTGCCATGTTCTCATATATAAGAAAGTGTATACATTCTCAATATGCTATTATTATTATTATTACTATTATTATTACTATGTCCTGACACAGAAAGAAAAAGAAAGCAAGCCTTGAGGAGGTCACCGCTCATGGCCAGGCTGCTGTGTAGACAGACAATTTCAGTTACAGAAGAGTAAGTGTAAACTGTGGAGCATTTAAAAGAGGTCAGTGCAACCTTAAGAGTCGGGAATGCTTGGATACCTGTTTCTCCTGTATATAGAGTTGTCTCCTCGGATATTTCAAATTTAGGTAAGACCGAAAATTGGGTAGACTGTATGTTCCCTCTGGGTGTCCTTGTTCTGCTGTTTATTTTTCTCAACTGTCTTTCTCCTTATAACTTTTGTTGTTCCTTTATTCTGGGCAACTTTATTTTTCCTTGGATTCCCAGAAGGCCAGTGAGGCAGAAATGCCACTGATACATTTAAAAATACTTTATAGTTTCTTGGTTATGAAATACTATATTTATCAAAGACAGAAAATAAATTATTATTCCTAAAGGGGAAAAATTGTTTTGAAAAGGTTTCGTTAACTTCTTGTACATTAAAAAATTCACATCATATCAACAAATTAGGTTCCTAATGCAATATAAGTGACATATCAGTTACTTTTGCTTAAAAACATAACTTCATAATGATTAACATTAGATTAAAGAAGTGAGTCATATTTATATGTGCACATAAAAGCAGACAATCATTAAGACCTACTGATTCTACTTTTTAAAAATGGTCTCAGGCCAGTTATTTGTGGGTCTCAGACAATGACTGATGACTGCCACCTCCATATTATAAGCAGTCCTCTCTAAAAGACTTTGTGATAACCTTCTAGCAACTCTCCTAAAGCATTCCCATACACAACCGTAGTGATCTTTTAAAACCACAGATCTCCCTATGTCACTCCTTTGCTTCAAGTGATTCAATGGCTTTCCATTGTTTTTAGGATAGAACAAAAATCCTTCTTCTTCTTTTTTTTTTAAAGTGACCAAAAAGGAATGTGGTTTTTAATGCTCTAGTATTTGAGTGGAAGGATTTTTTTTTTAAGATTTTATTTATTTATTTGACAGAGATCACAAGTAGGCAGAGAGGCAGGCAGAGAGAGAGGAAGGGAAGCAGGCTCCCTGCTGAGCAGAAAGCCCGATGTGGGGCTCGATGTGGGGCTCGATCCCTGGACCCTGGGCCCATGACCTGAGCCGAAGGCAAAGGCATTAACCCACTGAGCCACCCAGGCGCCCCTAGTGGAAGAATTTTCTATCAATCTTGACATCTCTACATGATCCAGTCAGCCACTTCTCCCAGAAACCCAAAGGGTACACATGCACACGTGTGTGCTCATGCTTATGCAAACACACATAGGCCCACGATGTCCAGGATCCCATGTTGAGCAGGTTGCCAAGAAGCCAGGTCCCTGGGGTCTATCGCAATCTCTAAGGGACACCCAGTCCCCCAGGAACAGTCACTGCAGCTCATGGCCAGCTATCTGGTGACTGAGGAGGCTGGTCACAGGTAGCGGGCTGCTGCAGAGCCCTTGAGGGGCAGGGTAGCGGGGCCAGGGAGCCTGTGGGCACCTACAGCTTTCCCAGGTAGACCAGAGTGTCCATCATGCAGCCCAGGAAGAAGATGAGGAGTGCGTCTCCAGCACCAAGTAGACGAAGCCCATGAACAGGAAGGGTAGATGGTCTCCATGTCATTCCAGTGAACTCCACTTCTGTTAATAGTTGGTTGACATTTCCCATAACTCTTGCTGATGGCAGCTTCCTTGGAGAGAGGTGGGAAGGTCAAGTCCGGTAAATTAGAGGCTGAGCCAGCGACTGATGGCTTGTTTGAAAAACAAACAAGATCCCAGCGCTGGGCTGGGACCTCTCCCAAGGCCAGGCCACATGCACTGAGGCCTGAGGACTCGGCTGGAACCAAAGCCACTTCTCCAGGCCCTTCCAGTTAAAGGAGTGTCACCAATTCAAAAATCCTATAAAAGAGTCCATATATTTTTCCTTTTGCTTCCTATCAAATTCTCTCTTCTCTTACTACAGTGTCATGAATCCTCACCTTCTTCAGGTCTCCCTACTGACACTAACACTGGAAAACTGTTTCTTGCTCTTCATCTACCACCAACACGCACAGACACAGAGACTTTTTAACCTAGCTACTTGTATTCCTCAACCAAATCTTAGATTTAAATTTCATTCCTCCCAAGAGTCTTCCGTGATTCCATAGAATATTTTAGTCTTCACTCTTTTATACCAGCCTAGTGTTCTATTGTATGTACCTTATAGTCTTTATCACAGCTGAGACCAAACAATAAGTTATTTAAGATTTGTGGTCTACATTGTGTGTAAGCCTTATCGTATTGGGGACCATGCAGGGATTGTTCAATATTACATTCCAAGTCCCTTGGAAATGTGCCAAGCACAGAGCAGGAACTCAACAAACACTTATTAAATGAACAAATTCATGAATAAATAACATGTAAGATTGAAATTTAAAAATTTGGGACATATTACTGTTAATGATAGGCACTACTTGCATTGACTAAACAGACTTTAATTCCAACAAATTAAAAATTTTGTTAGATTTGGTAACACAAATGCGCATATGGCAGTAATGAAATGCATCTCTATTGATTTATTATCTTCCAGCCATGTTTCTCTCTCTCTCTCTCTCTTTTATTTTTTGCCTTAGTATGATATTTAAGCCTTAGTGTGATGTACACCAATTGATATTAATTTGAGCCAATGAGAGCTTAGGGGATAATTTGAAAGTATTGCCCATTAGTACCAAATGAAGTAAAGTGAGTGCAGTGGTCCTCTGTTAGGTTTTAGTCTATAGAGCATCTTTTCCTTTGGAGAGCAAGCCTCCTCCATCTACTAGATTATCAATCAACTGCCCCCAATAACTCCAACCCAGGTGGGATGTGGATGTGAGATCAATGTTAGTAGATTAAGACACAGTGTAGTGGCGCCTAGGTGGCTCAAACAAATTCAGTAAAGTTGGAGGATACAAAACTGATACATAAAACTCAGTTGTATTTCTATACACCAGCAATAAACAATCAGAAAGAGAAATTAAGAGAACAATTTTATGCAGGAAAGTGTTTGCCAGGGGTTGGGAGGTGGGGGAAATATGTTGATAAAAGAGGATGAACTCCGTTATAAGGTAAATGAAACTGGAGGATCTAAGGTATAACATGGTGACTCTAGTTGATAACACTGTATTATAAAATTGAAATTCATTAAGAGAGGAGAATTTAAATGTTCTCATGAAAAAAAAAAAGGGTAAATATGTGAGGTGATAGATTTGTTAATTAACTTGATGGGGTAATTCATTCATAATGCACAGGTATATCAAAACATTATGTTGCACACTTTAAATATTCTGAAACTTTTAAAATCGATTATACACCAATAAAGCTGGAAAAAAAATAGCTTCATAAGAAGAGCAAATGTATGGGCACAGTTCTTCATACAGTATCGTGATCTAAGGCCATAGAAATGAACAATTCTGTGTGAACTTATATTCCAGGGGAAGACAAAGGGAACTGTTACATTTAAATAAAGAGGAGAATATGTGATAGAAATAAGTGCTATGCTATGCAAATAATTAAAATGGGTAATGACATAGTGTGTTTGTAGATGATTACTTGGGATTGGTGGTCAGGAATGGCCTCTCAGAGGTTGATATTTATTTTTATTTTTATTTCTTCTAAAGATTTTATTTTTAAGTAATCACTACACCTGACATGGGGTTCCAACTTACAACAAGAATAGTGTGCTCTACTGACAGAGCCAGTCAGGCACCCCTCAGAGAGTGACATTTAAAGAAAGTACCAGCAATATAAAATCAGGGGGAAAAAAATCCAGGCATAGACAAAAAAGATTACAGAGTCTAAAGAATAAGTTGCACTGTTGAATAAATAGGAAGTCAGTGTGCATAAACAAAATGGCTGAAAAGGAGCATGCTATTGGATAAGGCTTTAATAAAGGCAAAGTATAGGACTAAAAGACGTATGCAGGATTAGGAGTGAATTTATTTCAAGTTTAGAGTGAAGTCAATGACTTTAAGTAGGGAGTGGTTTAATCTGATATATGTTTTTAGATGACTGTGGTTATTGTGATTTTCATGGGGATATATCAAGCATCAAAAGCAGGAAACCAACTGGAATGCCACACAATACATGATGGAGAAAAATGGATGGGTTCACCCTGTGTTGTTGGAATTGAAAACATTTACTGATGAGGAGGATTTGTTGGGGGAAAGAAAGAATAACCAAAAATATTATCTGGCTTGTTTACTTGAGTAAGTGGGAAGGTGGGGTGGGTATTGTTATGGTTTGACAAGATGAGGAAACCAGTAGCAGGATTACATGATGAGGAAAAATCGAGTTTTCCGGTCTACATTTGTTAAGTTGGATGACACATAATATATACTTAATACTCATTTATTACATGAATGAGTTAATGATCTTTTGTGCAACAGTTTGGTTCCTAATAACATCTAGTTTAATTTTGTTGTTTTGTTTGGAAAAAAAGGATGGGATTTTAATAGTTCATCTAATCAAAATTTTATTCATTTTCCAGATGATGAAATAAGAGTCAATGGGGTAAGTGATTTCTCAGTGTAAGTACAATTGGTGACTACAAGAGCCAGAGACATTTCTCCCAGTCTTTCCCTACTGTATTGGAAGACAAAAACCTCTGAAAATAGAGTGGACAAATAAATCTTCACTATATGCTTATTATTCATCTAATGGAAACCTTGTATGACAAAAATTGACAAGAGGAAAGTTTCAACTAAGCATTGAGGTTCCAACAATCCTTGTAATGAATACTGACATTTATATGCTTTCAAGAATAACTATGAAAATCCTTATTTTGTTATTGTCCATATAACTAAAGCATTGACAAGCTGTGAAAACAAACTAAATGTAGACCCCCATGACTGTGTCCGAAGGCACACACACCATACACTATTTTCAAATCACCCTTATTGTTGTTTTTTTTTAAATCCTCTCTCTTAGTTACTATTAAATCTATACATTAGAAATTCTAAAATTCTATTTTCTACCTCTACGTTGTCTAATTTTTGACTGGTACTGGAAATCTCATCTTCAAAGCTATAATGAATATAAGGACCTTTTAATATTTTATAGGTATATTTTATACTAAAACTCCTCATACACTCCAATCAAAACAAGGCTTCAAATTATAACTGAATGCTTTATAAACCTCTCATACCAGCCTGTCTCTCTCTCTCTCTTCACTCTTCTGCTCAGTCTCTCTCTCTCTCTCACTCAGTCTTTATCTCATCTCCTCTTTCTTTCTTTTGTAATACTTGCCCCCATTTTATTTTGGTTTTATACAATGTAATAAATAATTTTATTTTCTATAGTAATATTCTCAGCAAATAATAATATTGAATAATAGTCAACTTATATGAAATTATTGTCAAAGCACCAAAACTGAATTCTGTATTCACTAATTCCATGCTTGTTGATAAGTTGGACATACTACTCCAAGATAACTTATACTCTTACCTGCATAAATTCCAGCTGTCTCAACGTTGCCTCAATGACACCACATTTGGTAATAACAATATATGTATATACAGTATTGAAAACAAAATGTGGCTTTAGGTCCAGTATGTGTCTGTGTTAGTAAGTTGCATTTTTATAAACAGTTTGTTGATTTTTTCTAAACTAACCATTTTATGGTCTGACCACTCTTCCTTTAAATTTGTAGGATTTGTCATATCCTTTCTCTTATTTTTTTGTGTAAATAGTGCACATCAGTAGCATATAAGTCTATATAAATTCAAAGACTTTTTACTCCAGTTTTAAACCACAGTGTTTTGAACATTTTGCAGAGGTAAGATAGACCCCATCCAAATTTTTTTCAGATGCCAAGAATGATGGTGCCACACACGCACCAAGAGGATATAAAAGGGCTTATTTCTCACATAATTTTGTGGAGAGCAGAGCAGATTTCCAAGCTGGTCTGAAAATGGCTTGACAGAGCAAAGACAGAAAAAGATATCAGTTTTACGGAATTCTTATAGTTGTGTGGTGGGCTTGGGTGGGGTTCTCATGCAAAGACCAGGACTTCTTAGGTTGAATTTCCTGCAGGCATCACAGAGGAAGAACCTGGGCTGTCCTATATCACACAGATGTGGAGCAGAAGGGGAAGTGGAGTTATGGGCATTAAAGCTATCAATAGTCATGCTCAAAATGGAGTCAGACCATTATGTACAATAATGACATTGTTCCTTTAGATTAAAAAGGGTAAAGAAAAATAGATGCAATCACAGTTTTGTCTCTTGTAACTTTTACTTTCCAAAGAAAATCTTACAAAGATGAGGAAGAATGTAAACAGATTTAATTTTTTTTTTTTTTTTCATTTTGGAAGAGAGTTCTTTGAAACTCTTGTATTTCTGTTTAGGTCCAAGATGAGTATTCTGATTATGAGATTAATTCTGAGAGTACTAGAAAATACTTGAACTCAGGGGTAGGTGGGTTAGGGGGCATTTTCTCCAATTAATATAAGAAATTAGTCCGTATTTCTCCCTTCCATCATTAAGAATTTAGCTTGTTCCTATCTATATTTGTGGCCAGACTGATGTTGATTCATTTTCCTCCTTCAATTATCTTTGGATGATCATGTTACTCTAATGTGTTTTTAAATGTTCATATTAACCTAATATATTGATACATTGAGGATTAATTAGTAGTGATTGAAAGTCACTGTGTTCCCTTTTGTTCTTAAAAAATATATTTCTGAAAATAACTGTTAGACTCTTGGCAAGCTATAAAATAATAGACTGTAGAATAATTGTAGAATATAATTAAGCTCATCCACAACCCAACATAACCAAAATATAACAAGAATAAATTAATAATTTGATCACAAATATTTAATAAATACCCACTAATTGATGAACTATATGAAAGAAAGTATGACAAATACATAAAGTATCAGATTAGGTTACTTCCATAAAAATGTATATTCTAAAGAGAAACAAATCTGGCCTATAATCTATTAGTAGAGATAATTTACACTAAATAGAATAGTTAAATGTAAAAAGTGCTATCCAAAGGCAATGCATGACTGCACATGTGGATTTCATTTTGGTTGTACTTGCATGGAAAAGTAAATGTTGTCTGGTTAAAGGTGAAAACTACGGTGTGCCTAGGGGATGAGAGTTGAACGGAAATTTCAAAGATTTATCAGGGAGGAACCAGAGAGAGATTCTGGGAAAGGTCAAAAGTAACAAATGCAACAAAGTAAAAGAGAAACACAGGGTATACTTTGAATTGGCTAATCATATCTCCTGATTTACCTGAGACAGTCCTGGTTTAGCCATATTGTTCTAGCAAAATAGTTAATAGCATCTTCTTTTGATGTAAACCTGGTGATTCACAGACCTGTACCCCTGGGGATAAAAATATATGTTTATAAAAAATAAAAAATTAAAAAAAAAAAGTGTATGTATATTTGTACAACTAGTTATATGGTCATCCTATTTATGGGGCTATCAAGGAGACATATCACATTCAGTTAAAAAGTTAAAGAGATAGTAGAGCTTGGCAAATAATTTGTGGAGAAGCTAATCTAACTGATATATATATTCATCCCCATTTTATTTTTGAATAATTTGAGGTCAGGAGAGGTCTGATTATTCCCCCCCGCCCAGGTCTGACTTTTCAGAAATTGGTCAGCAAGGAAGGGGCAAAGCTGACATGTAAACCAGGATCAACCTTACCCCCAAGTCCATGATCTCCTAAAGAAATCCATCCATCCATCCATCCATACCTGGAAGCTAAGGTAGTGACATTTGCAATGTGAAACATTGTTGAGACTGAATAGGATGAGGTCTTTAAATAAGGTTGCATTCATTGACTACCTTTAAGGAAGAAAGAATCGATAGAATAACAGTGGGATGAAGTAGATAACCCTGTGTTGATGAATTAGTGAGAAATATAATGAAGACTCAGGGCAGCAACTGTAAAGCTCCCTTGAAAACAAATGTATCTGTGAAAGCTAGATTTGTTTAGAGACAACAGATTTGAGAAATGGGGGTCTTGCTCATTAGTGAAGGGAATGTTTGAGTAATTTGAAAACAGAGAAATCAGGAAATTGAGAGTGAGAAATGAAAAACAAAACAAAACAAAAACAAAACAGAGGAGGAAAAACTGTAAGACAAAGTCCCATATGGCCTAAGGGGTAGGGGTAGAAAATGCAAGTAGAGTAAATATTATAAGCATGAAAGCTATAGGAAATCAGTGTCCCCAGTGAATTTGTTAGAACATGACTAACAATTCATGACCAAGTAGCTCTGTGTGGGTTTACTATGATTTGTCCCAATCTTAAAATAAATGGAAAAGATAGTTTTTCTTTAAATTGAGAAAGCTGATGTCTAAGTCTGAGCAGGGTCAAAGTCATTAATATAGTTGGAGCATTAGGTGAAAGGTTCAAGAGAACTCAGCTCAGTGCTGGTATCCAGGAAGCCTGGGCACCTGGAAAAGAATTAATTGGTGACCCAGCACTAATTGGAGAACAGCATAGCCAAGATCATTAACTAGCTGATTTTCTAGAATGTGTCTGTTCCTTCCAATTAACATTATGAAATCTTTAGTTGTGAGATTGGTTTCCTGTTGTTCAGAAATGAATGGAATAAAATCTTTGATACAATTTTGGAGCAAGACCGATTAGTTAGCTCATTTAGCCAGTTATTTTAGTTTAATGTAGATGTAACTTAAATGTATGCATTGAAAACAATTAGTTCAATAGGCTAAGGGCCCAGGCTATTAATTTTTATAGGACAAATATTTGCATCTTGCAAACTTTATACTATAACATCATTCGATTGGTTGAAATTTTTCAATATTGGTTTGAAATTTTCAATATTAATAATATTTGACTCAGTTGTTTTAATCAAAGACATAGTCAGCATACCATTCTGTGCATCAAGTTATGAACCTTGAGTGAGTGAAATTTTATTTGAAATTTCTATCTTTTACATTGTACTGATTCTATAAATTATATATGTATGTGTATGTTTCAACGCATATATGTTTACTGTTTGTGTGACTATTCACGCATCTGCTCAAAATAGATCTAACAGGTTGATAATGTCTCGGATTTTATTAATTTAAAAGAATTCCCTTTTACCTCAGTGATTTTATGACCTCCAACTTAGCATAGAAACTGCAAGTTATCATCAAAGAGGAAAATAAAAACTAAGTCTTTATCCAGTAATATACTCATTTAACATTAGTCTTTGTTTTAGTGAGACAAAATAGCTTAGAGGAAATTCCAGGAAGTCAAGATCTTGGTTTAATTCAAGTGAAGTTTACAGAACACTGACTACATGCCAGGCTCCGATTTAAGCAAACAAAAAGGTTCCCACCATCACAGAACTCCCAGTCCAGGATGGGAGACAGAGATGCAAACAACTGCACTATAATAAAATGTGATAAATATCCTATATTATCCTAATCACACCAATTAAATCCTACAGAATTAAAAACGATGGATGAAGAGATTCAGTCTGTGGACCAAAGCCAAGGAGTTTTGGCAAAGCCTTCTAAGAAGAGTTGACATTTAAACTGGTCCTTGAAAAATCATTAGATCTCTGCCAGGCTCTAGATGGAAAAATGTGGAAAAGAAAGGCAATGAATTTGCAAAGCATGTAATATGATTATTCTAGGGATCAGCAATGTAGTTCAGATTCTTCTTACAGTCCTGATTCTGACTGTGTGCTCTTGAGCATGTTGCCAACCCGAGATACACTCCCAGACTTGAGACCTGGTGTGGGAGGAAGGAAGAGAATTTAAGTTAATCGGATAAAAGAATGTGCATCTCATCTGTGGATCTTCCATAACTTTATACATTTCCCTATGGGGAAATATGATCCTTCACAGCTGGAAGGAGTGAAGAAAGGTTAAGTGACTTTTCTAAAAGATACCAGAAACCTATCGCCACACATGGGCAATGGTTTCTAACTCTCAATTCAGCACTCCACCCATCAGACCATACACATCTCACAATTGGGAGTTTGATCTTTGCTAGACAATAAATAAGAGGATGAGATAATTTATTAAGCACATATTTGTGTATGCATAATCCCTTCTTCCCATGGAAATTTAGGAACTATGCATTATCTTAAAAATTTGGAACACATATAATTAGATATTCATTGAATGTGTATTACTTAATTCCTCAAAACTCAAAGCTCATTAAGTAGTTGTAGTCTCAAATAGCAAGATGGAGAAGTAATATTTATTAAGGATTTATTATATGATAGAGTGTTGGCACACAACCCGGATCCTTGCCAATGTGACTGGGGTCCTGTCAGATCCTGTGAGAAAACTCCAGGAGATGGAGGGCAAGAGTCTTCCTGGGTCAACACCCAGAATAAACATGGGAGGTTCCCCGGAGTGCTTTCCTCTACTCCTTTAGATGGATCTGATAAGTGTGGAGAATCCTTAACTTGCTCTTGTTTAAAGCTAAGAGATAATCGTTGTTGTTCACTTGTCACACTTGATTGCCTGCATGTAGCCCACGTCCCGCACGTAGCTCACATCTCACATGCAGTTCACGTCCTGCGCATAAATCTATATCTTGTTTGTAACCGGATCTTGTGTAAAGTATAAAAGAAGTGATTGTAAGAAATACAGTCGTCTACGGATCATCAGTCAGTACTCCCCCCATCATTTTGGCTCCGAGCACCAGGATCCCCACCTCGTGAAGGTGACATAGAGTTTGTGTTAGATCATTTATGTACTTTGATTGGGTAACAACAAATAACTCTATGAGATGGGGACAGTGGTATTCTTCTTCTTTTATAAATGAGAAATCTGAAGATCGAAGAGGTGAATTAATTTGTACAAAGTTTACGCAGGCAGCGCTACATTTACCTGACCAAAGCCCATGTCCTTTTCACTAAACCACAACACTGCCCTCATAATGTTTGAGGTAAGTAACATATTTCAAGTATTCCTACATGCTCTGAATCAACAATACATTTCTTAGTATTTTAACACTGTGGAGCTAAAGGTGAAGAAGTGACGGAAACAGCTGTATGATGATGATGACAATGATGATGATGATAGCTAATAATTACTAAGTTTTTATATTGTGCTAGATGGACATCTGAACATTTTATATATGTTAACCGATTTTATCCTTACAACAACAACCCAGTGGAGGAGGGACTTTTATTATCCTTGTTCTCAGTGTGGATATAATGCAAAACAAATTGAAGTAATTTGCCCATGTTCACTCAGCTAGTGAGTAGCTTGAAACGCAGGCAGTCTGGACTCCTGTCAGTACACATAACTATGTGCTGGTGGCATATCCAGAGGGAATAGAAATAAATCAAATTGGGTTGGTGCCTAATACATGTCTGATGCTCAGCTAGGTATATTCTATATATATATTCTATGTATCTCATTTAACAGTCCGAAAAGCATGGTACTTAAAACAGTGCAGTGATTAGGTGGACAGGATCTGAAGTTAACAGGAAATAGTATGTATGTATGCTATTATAATTATCCTATTTTGTGCATTAAGACAATATCTTAAAATTCAGAGAAGCAACTTGCACAAAGTCACATAGCTAATATATGCTATGGTCATGATTTGGAAAAAGACTCCATGCCTTTTATCCATAAATTTTAAAGCTGTGGTTATACAGCCAAAGATAAAGTAAAAATTTGGCAGGCACACTTTCTTCTTATTGAGTGTAGACAGAGTTTTGAAAAGCTAATATTAAAATAGGAAAAAAGGGACACCTGAAGAAAAGAATGTATTTCATTTTTAGAGATAGAAGAATAGTGTTCTTCTGATTAGAAAAAAAAAGTTCTTCAGTTCATATGCAAACTGTGATATATGGAATCATTTTTATATCTCCATTTTCTAGCACAATGCCTACACTTGTAGGAGCTCAAAATACATATCAGATGGGTAAATGATCAGCCAGGATGGACTAATGAATGAAGGAATGGATGGATAGCAGCATCTCTTACAAGTTTAAGTGGAATGTGACTCAAGGAGTTACGTAGCCCAATCTTGTTATCATAAAGATAAGAAAATAAGCAGGGATGTTCTTTCCTTTTATGCTTTCTAATATACTTTGAGTAAAGTTCTTTTTCTATTCTCGGATCCCATGATTCCATTTTCCAGGAAATAAAGGAATCCATTAACTGATTTTTAGGAAAAGTATTTGGGCTTGGTTCAAGAATCATAGACCTTTGCTATCCACACAGTGGCCATCAGCCACTATTAAATAGCCACAGTGGCTATTTAAATTAAGGTTATTTTTTTAGGGATGCCTGGGTGGATCAGTTGGTTAAGCATCTGCCTTTGACTCAGGTCATGATCTCAAGGTCTTGCAGTAGGGTTCCTTGCTCAGCAGAAGCCTGCTTCTCCCACTGCATGCCACCCCCTCTGCTTATGCTCTCTCTCTCTCTCTCTCTGATAAATAAATAAATAAATATAAATAAAATCTTACAAAAATAAATAAAAATAAAATTATTTTTAAAATAAAAATCCAATTCCTTGATCACATTTCTAGGGCTCAATAGTTACATGTAACTGTGGCCATCATACTAGACAGGGTAGACAGAACATTTTCATTACTGAAAAACTTCCTATTGACAGCATTATGGTGCAGCAGGGCAGTGCAAATTCTTAAATAACAAGTAGGGGACATGGGCCTTGGGTCTAAGAAACTATTTCTTGGGGTGAAGTTGGGATTGTGCTAAGTGGATACCTTGATAGTCAGTCTGAAAGGCTTAAGGAAGACAATAAAACTAGGTTAGAACTTAAGGACAAAACACATAACTTAGAAAGACTGAATTTTAATTAATTAGCTACAGGGCTATGTTATAATGTGTTCATTGATTGACTCTAGGTTAGATACCTCCTCTGTCTGTGGGATATTAATGACTACTGTGCTATAGATAGTCACAGAGGCACTACTCCACTGGGGTAATTAGGGAAGCTTCTTGGTGAAGTTGATGACTGGACTTTATTATGAAGGACGAGCAAAGAGATATTCAAATCAAGAACAAGAGAAAAAAGCAGGAAAAGAAAATGGCAATCTAAAGAGAGAGGGTAAATGTACAAAATCTTGGAAATTTCTTACGAAAAACTTCTCCTATTGATAATGGCTGGATATAGGGTATTGGTGGAGGTTCATTAAGAGGTTGGTGTAGAGAGAGAAGTGTTCAGTGAATGAAGGACTCAAAAGAGAAATCAAGGAGGCAATGCAATGTCAATACTCTCTATAATCAACTTTAGATATTAAAATCTATGATTGATTACTCAATGTACACTGGTTGAGGTATTAGGTGTTTTTTTTTTTTTTTAAAGATTTTATTTATTCATTTGACAGACAAAGACCACAAGTAGGCAGATTGAGAGGAAGGGAAGCAGGCTCCCTGCTGAGCAGAGAGCCCGATGCGGGGGCTCGTCCCCTGGACCTTGAGATCATGACCTGAGCTGAAGGGAGAAGCTTTAACCCACTGAGCCACCCACGTGCCCCGAGTTATAAGGCTTTGAGGAGGATCCTGAGTGATACCTTTGACTTCCAGTAATGGAAAATAAACATAAGCTTACTGAATATAAACTAAAAAAATAATTAAGCTCATACTATTCTCAAAACAAATTGAAGAAAACAAAGATTAAATAGAGCTGACAAAAAATGGATTCTATTCCATATATCATTCTTACTGAAATAAAATCTTATTTAAATCACACAATTGTAGATTTTTGTAGTTACCTCAAAGTTAGTTTTGTGATGCCATTACATATCATTGCATAATTATATCAATTGTTTAAACAATTTAGAGAAATCATATCTACACATATATTCATATGTATAAAGCAAAAATTGATGCCATTGAATGTCTTAAATAATAGCTTCAGTCTTCAGTTTTCCTTTGCTATTGTTGATTTACGTACTTTATCTTAACTCTCTTTTCTTCCTTTTTCTACCTTCCTATCCTTTTTGTCTGTGTCCTCTTCTCTATCAGAGCTTTACTCTGTACAAAATCACCGTTTTGGCACTCATCAAGTGTCTGGATGATGTACAAGAATTATTTGAAAGAATTTAAATTATATTCGAGATCCTGGCTCTTTTCACATTGTGTGAATTTATGACTAGAGAAATAATGACAATATGCTCCTGATTCTTTTTAGATATAACTTCATTTTCCTCTTCATTTTTAATGGCCTAAACTAAAATTTTAAGGAGATGAAAAATTAAAAATAATTTTATTAACCTAAATGAATAAAACAGTTCCTTTATAACGAGCACAATAATTTCTAATCTACTTTGTTAATATAATACATATTATATCACATGTAACATAATAACTATGTTTCTCTCTTTTCGGTGATAGAAGATTATGTTCTTAATATGTACCTTATTCTCATCTCTGTTATAGCTAAATAATAAGTATGTTTTCTAAGAGCTGTACTTGATAGCAGTGGATAAGGTTAGTATTTGAATGCTTAGAAAAATTCCAGAAATTTTCTTTATAATAGACTAAGACTATGCATATTGCATTTTATTTTGGTCGGTGTATGAGGTTACCTGTAATAAATTAACACATTGAGGAATACTCACATATTTTTTAGCAATTGGAAAGTACAATTTGTGACATCCACTTCGAGATAAAGTGTAATCAACAAGTGTCATTGAGGTAATTTTCCCTTAAAGATCTCTTACTAAGTTCCCTAAAGGAAAAAAGAAAAAAAAGCCCACGAAATATTAAAACTGCAATCCACATTACTGTGTCCAATCTCAGTAGATCTCACAGAGGATGGTTAACGATGTTTACATTACTATGTTAGATATCACAAACAATTTCTTTTTCAAGGAATGAGTCACTTTTTAATCATTTTTCAGGAATGAATCATCTTTCAGTTCTTACATATTTGTTAATCAGAAAATATCTTTAATGGGCATATGGGTGCAGTCAATTGCTTCTGTAACACTAAAAATTTAGCAACCCAAACAAATCATTTTCATATGTTCCAGGGGCTGTCTATTAGAAGGAAACACATACTTTGATTTTTTTTAATTAAAGTTTCAATTAAATTAGTTAGCATTCTGCAAAGAAATAATTCAGTTTCCTCTGGTTATCAGCCTGTCAGTTTCAGAAAGTACCAATAGCCAGTTAGTTCTGTGCCTCCAGTATTTTTACTTGGCAAGCACAAAAGGAACTAAGGAGTGCTGTTTTTGTTTTTTTTTTTTAATTCAAGCTTGCCTGCAATACTAAATTACACTTTATATGGCAGAGTTTAGAGAACTTTACAAACACTGTAGGTCTTACCATTGGTAGTTTCAGAATCCAGCTAAAGTTAAGTATCTGTTCGGTATCCACTTATTTTTACAAGCAGTAAATAATCTCTTTACAATAAAAAAATCAAATATCATTACTTTACTGTATTATGGTTTACCCAAATATGTTAACTTACAGTAGAAAATCATAATGAATTAATATTCCAAAACCTAGGAGCTGCTTCTGGCTTTTTTCCTCGCTGGTTACAAGGTCTCAGATAAGTAGCTTCTTTCTTTGGATCTCAATTTCCTCATTCACAAATTCAATAAAACTGCAATTTTTAGAACATCTGAGAGCCAGGCACTTAGCAGGCATTGATCATAATATAATGATGAGTAAGATACAGCCTGTGTCCTGCAGCAGTTTAGATTGGTGAAATGGTGCCCATGGTCTCACTGAACTCTGAAATTTTGTGGGTTTATGGAAGATTGTTCTTAATGAAAGTGTGCACGCACACACACACACACACACACACACACACACACACACACAGGAGGCAGAAGAAAATCCTTATATCTTTACAACAAAGTGAGAATTTCCCTTGATAAGACAGAATTATGTCTATTGATATAAATTCAGTTGGATCTATAATCAAAATGAGAATGAAGAAAAGTCTGAAATAAGTTAATCTCCTGTCTTTTGTCCCTCATCTGAGGCACTGAGTATGTCTCCCTCACCTTGTTTCTAACATGGTACATTCTAGAATAGTGTCCATCTTTAAAATTGTAATTATTGCTTTTGATATAATTACTCTGAAGTCTGATAACCAAAAGGCCTAACTAAAATGATTATTTTCCTATGAGGGAATTTTAAAAAAATTCTTAAAAAAATCAATTTCCTGGCATTATTTAAAAAAAAAAAACACAGAAGAAATTCTAAGACATTTTGGGCTGCATCTGCCCATTATGCCAAACACTTTACACAGAGCCTATTAGAATGATCATTTAACACCTGTATCACTGCCTCCTCATAGTGTAACCTGTAATCAGAGTGTGAAGCAATCACCATAGCAGTTATAATTTAGATTATAGCTTAATAGCATTGGTTGTGAAGGACTAGATTTGAGTATTTGGAATCTCCCTAACCATTGATTGCAATAAGTGGGCACAATTGAGTCAGGAGCCAAAAGCTCTCCCTTCTCTTCTGAGATGGAATTGATGGCTGAGCTTGACTGAGTTGCCTTTTATCTGTGAGCTATTTTGCACACTGATGGTATCTGTTGTATGAAAAAATAACCCCGCAGAGCTTTTGTTCTAGGGAAATTTTGACAAGCTCTCTTTTATTAGCTCTTTTTGTCTAGGGTCAGTTATACATTTTCAATCTCATTCACATTTTTTATAACAGTTTTAACATACTGACTAGTATTTTTCAGCCTCTACTAAGTAAATCCCTGATGAACTTAGTATAGCTATTATGATTACATTTAGTTCGAACAATTACTGAGGATTTCAAATATATTATGCCTCCTTTAAAAAAAAAGTTTTTAATTGAGTACAGTAGACACACAATGTTACATTAATTTCACATGTGTAAAATATAGTGGTTAAACATCTCTCTATGTTATCTATGCTCACCACAGGTGTAGTTACCATCTGTCATCATACAATGCTATTACAATATCATTAACTATACACCCTATGCTGTACCTTCTGTTCCTGTGACTTATTCATTCCATAACTGAAAGCCTGTACTTTCCACACCCCTTCACCCATTTTGGCCATCTTCCTACACCACTTCCCTCTGACAACCATCAGTTTGTTCTCTGTATTCTGTTTTTGTTTTTTTTTTTTAATTCATTTGTTTTGTTTTTAAGATTCCATATATGAGTGAAATCATATGGTATTTGTCTTTCTTCCTATGACTTATTTCTCTAAGCGTGATACCCTCTAGGCCTGTCCATGTTGTCATAAACGGTATGATCTCATCTTTTTTATTGTTGTGGATTTTATGAATGAATCAAGATATGATCCAGTCATATCTTGGCTATTGTAAATAAAGCTGCAATAAATACAAGAATGCATATATCTTTTCAAATTAGTGTTTTGGGGTTTTTTGGGAGATGGGGTAAATACCCAGCAGTGAAATATTTGTTCATATAATATTTCTATTTTTAGTGTTTTGAAGATCCTCCACAGTGGTGGCACAAATATACATTCCCACCAACAGTGCAGAAGGGTACCTATTTCTCCATATCCTTGCCAATACTTGTTATGTCTTATTTTCTTGATTTTAGTCCCTCTGACAGTTGTATGGTGATCTCCCTACGGTTTTGATTTCCTTTCCCTGGTGATTAGTGGCATTGAGCGTCTTGTCATGTATCTGTTGGCAGTCTGTATGTTTTATTTGGAAAAATGTATATTCAGGTCCCCTGCTCATTTTTTAATCAGATAGTTTGCTTTTTGAAGTTGAGTTGTGAAAGTTTATTTATTTTAGATATTAATTCTTTATTGACTATATCATTTGCAAATACCTTCTCCCATTCAGTAGGTTGATTTTTGGTTTTTTTGATAGTTTCAAATAAATTACTCTTCTTGACTTCATGGAACTTTTTATTATAATTTGAAAAATGGAGATACCTAAGAAACCAAGACCCTAAAATTTATCCCTCTAACTTTCTACTAATCTTGAACCACCTGAGAGCCTAGGGAAAAGGAAATGAGGGATAAAAATTCACTAAGAAAATAAAATATATAAGAACACTCTTAATGCTTAATGTTTTGGGATATGTTAAAGTATACTCAATAACATGTATTTAGGTAACTGAAGCAAGAAGACTATTCCATTAACTAATATTTTTTTGGGGGGGAATGTATGTTTTCTGAAAAAATATAATCTGAAAAATTACCTTTCTGAATTTGTTTCATTTATAGATCACACTTGTTGTGCTCTACTGTTTGTGATTTCAAAATGAAATTTGGTGGAGGGATCAAATGGATATCATTACCAAATGGATACAGGAATCAGATAAACCTTACTTAGAAGGTGTTCTTGTTAGAATTCTTATATTGTCACTTACATGGTCTTAAAAGACATTTTGCTTCTTTCATCCTCAGTTATCTTATCTGCAAAATAGGAATAATAGCATCCTCTGAGTTTTATAAGGATTAAGGAGATATTGTAGGTACCATATTTAATGTAGTGACTGTAACAGAGTGTCAAATAAATGGCAGCTATACCTATGCTATGATTTTATTTGTAAGTGTGCATCAAATTAGAAAACTTCGGTTTTGCTTACACTGCTACTTTCTCAATGTATTATTTATTTTCCTCAGCAAACTTTTTAGTTTTTAGGCTACTAATCATTCTAACATACTCAAACTCTTGCTGCTGCTTTACTGATATTTTACCTAGGAACAAGCATTCTGAACTGAAATACTATTGAGAAGACATCACAATTCATGTCTTTTGGTTCATCTCTTCTAGAAAATTAAAAGTACTAGCATGTGCTGCGATATATAAATATAGATAGATAGACATAGATATATATATGATATATCTGATATGTATAATATATATGGAAATATTTTGTTTAATTATATTTGATTCTCCTTTCTATACCCATAAACGTAGGAAGAGTTTCTAAAAAAGTTCAGTGTATTTACTTTGACTTCAAACACTTAGAGAAACAAGACTCAGTGTCTTTTCATATTCACCATAAAATACCCGCTCTAGTGAGTAAGCCTATAGAGCTTATTGAAAATATCTTTGGGAGACAGATCATTGCCCACAACAAAGAGAACTATTTAATTAATCCCCAATAGATCTTTCTATTCTGCCTAAAGTCTCTATTGCCACCATCTGTGGATCTTGCTCTAAGTCTGACCAGTCTTCTTTAGTATGCAAAACCACCTCCTATGAAATATAACACAGGCCCAGCCTCAGGCCAACTTCTATCCCCAGAGGCCTTTTCAAAGCCTTTTTGCAACAAAGTTGGTCTTCCACTTCAAGAAAATTCAAGTATGAACTGCTAAGAAGATAAACTTTTCTCCATATCTTATACTCCCTAAATTATAGTAGTTATAATCTGTGATCCACATACAAACAGGGGACAGGGTCTATTTTTGAGGAGTTTACAGTTTTGCACGAATGATAGACTTGTGGAGAGATAATTATAACGTAACTTAATTCTCTAAAATATAATGTACAATTTACTGTGATACCACAGCATAAGAAGGTAGACCACTAACTTTAAATGATGAAGCAGGGAAATGCATTAGAATAGATGCTTCATGGGGGATGAGTAGGATATATTTGAGTTGAACATGAGAATAGTTCAATAAAAATCAAACAAACATGGCTAGAATCTAGAATGCCATTGAGGATCATGTTGTAAAATTAAATCAGGATAAGACATTGGGTCATTATCAAAGTGATGCCATGAAGCATAAGGTCAAATTAGAAAGAGATTAGAGGAAGGAGTGATAGTTAAAAAGGTTTTAAAATCAATACAATTGATAATATAAGGAAGTAAATATACGTTTATGTCTCAGGTGCCACATGAGACATTATGATATTTAAGTCTCCTACAGTAAATTCCCATTTCCCCCAGAATAGCAGATTAATAGAAATATGAATTCCCCAAGTTAATATGAGCAACTTTAAGCAAGTAACAGTTTTAACAGCATTTCTGTTGCTCTCTAGTTATCCATCCTTTTAAAGTAAAATACAATAAAATGACCTAGAGCTAAAAAAAAAAAATCCTAAAATCATCTGGAAAATAGATTATAGTTATTTTGCCTGGGAATTTGACAAAAGGCATTAAAAATAGAGAGAGATTTGATTATAAATGTAAAATTGAGGAGTTTTTTTGATAAGAAAGTAGCAGGGAAAAAAACAAAAACAGTGTGGGGGAGGATTCCAAGGGTCCTGAGGCAGATATGATAGTTAATTTTATGTCCATTTGACTTAGCCAAAGGATTGCCAAACAGTAATTATTTCTAAGTGTATCTGTAAGGGTGTTTCTGAAAAAGTTTAGCATTTGATAAAAATCCCCTTACCAATGCAGGTGCGCATCATCTAATCTGTGGACATCCTCTCAGGAAACAAAAATGTAAAGGAAAGGCAAATTGTCTCTGGTTGACCTGAGACATCCATCTTCTGCTCTTGGACAGCAATACTCCTGGGTCTTGGGTCTTTGAACTCTGACTGGGATTTATACAATCAACTTTCCTGGTTCTCTAGTTCATAGAAAGCAGATTATAGGACATTTCAATCTCCATTATCATGTAAGGTAATTTTAAGAATAAATCTCTTATTTATATTTATACCTATCTAGATCCTATTAGTTCTACTTCTCTGGAGAACCTCGAGTAATACAGAAAGTAACTTAGGAGTGATCCTGCTGACAAGGGGATACAGATGGACAGTTTATGGAAGATGCAGTGTTCAGTTTTGGGCGTTTGGAGGTGAATGTGTCTATTCAAGTGGAATTGTCAAGTAAACAGTCACACATGATGCTGAAGATGTCGATTAAATATAATATACAATGACAGTTGAAAGGTAAATTTATACAATTTGGAGGAATAGGGCTTACTCAAACAGTAATTATCAACTGAGAATCAGTGCTTCCCCAGAGTAGCATAGCTAAAATAATGAAAGGATTATTTTTAAAATACCTTTCCAAGAGTTTGGATACTTCTTTATGTCTATGTCACAGACCATCTAAGAACCATGATGTGTAACTCTGATGGATATGCCTATTGGCCCCTTTAAGTACTAGTTTAGGAAAAGTTGGGAAAATTTTAGTGCTATTTAACAGAAATGGAATCCTGGAGCAAATTTTAATTAGAAATGGAGTGTGTAATGGACATTTCCTAATTCTCTGCTTGCTTCATTTGTTACATTAGAATAAAATTATTATTTCCTCAAAGAGTTGCCATATGGATGAAGTAATTTATGTAAAAAATTGGAACAGTGCCTATATTTAAAAGTATTTAATATTATTTTCATCACCTGGAGAGATTGTCAAAGACTGGTATCAACATGGGTCAAACAAATTTACATTGAAAAGGTAAGAAGACCTATGAATGGATAAAGGGAGAAGTTGTATGTAAGAAGCAGCAATGAAGAATTCCTTAGTCTAAAGGAGAAGTCAAGAAGGGAAAATAGGGGACAAGTTTATATAAAAGATAAGAGCTGAAAAATCCAGTATTGGATGGCCAAAACTAATTTCTTTGAATAATTTGTTTGAACATAGGGCAATTTTCATTACCTAACTCCTGGAGGTGGTGTTTACTTTTCCTTCGACGACGTTCTAAAGACAACAGAGGTGACTAATTAACCTGGAAGAATAACTAAATGATGGGTGAATCCTACTTGAATCCATAACTCTAGTGGATATCAAATATTTAACTTAAAGACAAAGAACTTCCTAGAAATACCCCTTACCCAATGGGTTGACTATGCTCATAGAAGTTTTGTAGGTGACATAGAATTTCCATAGAAGCTTCAGATTTCTTTTGTCCAAGAGCACAAACAAGAAAAATTACTTTGTTATTCAGAACCTTTCAGTTCTGTTCTTCCTACTGTGATTACAATGAACCAGTACCATAGATCAGCTGGGTGGGATATGTCAAAGCAAGGAAAATAGGACTTAAGTACAGATTTAAATCTACAGCAGAGCTGCCACTAGGATTCAAAATAAGTATGGACATCTAAATCTTGAAAGCTCAAAAAAATTTAAAAAATCTAGAATCAAAAAGGAATCCGAGAGAATTACTGTCAACTCCAACTAAAAGTGAAATTAAAATTATCTGATGATTTCAGGTTTCAAATACTGATGAGCAAATGTGATTTTCTCCCAGATAAATGTCATTTTTGCCCTTATAAAAGTTATATATCCCTGGCAGAAAAGTTTTTTATGGGTTTTCTCTTAGTTAAGGGAGAGTTTAAAGCTGTTTTCTTCCTGAATAGGAAAAACTATATAAATTCCTCTAACATAGTATTTTATCATTTCTCTTGTCCTATCTGAAATAAGGCCTTAAATTATACTTTTCCAAAGTTAAACACTTTATTTTATTGAGTATAAATAAAAATACATTTCAGTAAGCTTATATCCCAAAATAATCAAGTTAATAGTGGTTTTTAAAATTCCTAGATTTACAGAGTCGGGAAGATTGAAATATGTCTATGCTGTTCTGACTACCAAATCATCCTTCAAGGAAACCTCTACTTCATCTTCACGTTGAAAGCTCTGGACTGAGATACAGATGGATTTGATTCCATGTCTTTGTCACTTGAAGCACCACACATTAAAGTCTTGGGCACCATTTTTTTCACCTTTAAAAGAAGTAAACTTGCTTTAAAACTTAAATAGTGATAATTTTTTCTTCTTAGACTCTTGTGGATTCTATAGGTTCTTAGTCAATGTTTCCTTCTATCATCCTTTCCTGTCCTCATCCCTGTTACACACACACACACACACACACACACATACACACACACGTTCAACTAATCAGTACTCATTGAGGGGGTTCCCACATTCAAAGTATCTAACTTCAGAGAAAGGGTTTTCAATGAATCTATTTTATCTTATAGGTACTTTTTATTAAGTGTTCCAAGTATGCAGAAGTCTCTCGAAAAACTTTTGCTGTTTTGAAGAGAACTCAGAAAAACGTTATCACCTCCTACACACAAAGGACAAGTGGTGAATGAAGGATGTAAAATTTAATGCGTTTGAAAGATTCAATATTTTCTCTTCCATGTAAGAAAATTCACACCTGTTTTTAAATACTGTACAATCTTTCAGCTGTCCTTGGATTTTGGCTAACTTTATCTACTGTGAAAACTGAATGCAAGCCTTCTTCAAGCGGTTTGAACAGCTGCTAATGTCATTGAAGAACCAGGCCTTAATGTTTAATAAATTACATTCTTCAGCATACGTTTCTCCTCCTTTTTCTCCTGGCTCTTCCTTAATAAGACATAAAGTATAAGAGGATATGAGTAGGAAAATAAGTTGTGAAATATTCCTGTAGATTACATCCCAAAATGGTTTTTGATATTGACAGTACCCAAATAAACCTTTAAGAGTTATCATTATTTAAGAATAAATATCAAGTTAGTCATAAAGATAACACAGAAAATAATGATTTTGTATTGAATGAAAGAAGTCCAGACTGAGCCTTAGAAATATTTGGCCATTTATTAATAAAAGCAAGTAGTAAACTGGATTTTTAAGAGTACTGGGTTCAATGAATCAATAATATTGAATGTCAATCTGGGAGCTTGAGTCTGTATCTGAAAATAAAAGTGAAAAAAGATTAAATACATGAAGTAATTGGAAAACTTATATGCTTAAAATCTCATATGTCAGACTTGCCTATCATTACAGAGTTTCATGTAAGACCCCATGATTATTTAGAAAATAAAACAACGGGAGTGGATTTGTTTCAAAGCTAATTTGTTACAGGTCTCTTCAGTTGTAATGGTAAGAGACATTAGAGTCTTACAGAATTAAAATAAAGCTGCCCTTTGTTAAACACTGAAAAATCATAGGGTTTAAGAAGTGAAAGAAAGCTGGTATACTAGTTTATTTCTAAATACTGAGAAGACAAATGAAAGAGAGTTTATCTTAAATTTGAAACTTTATCAAATACCCTACTTTGAGTTGAAGTAATATAAATACAACCTTAAACATAATGTGGTCATAATGGATCAAGCTCATCCCAACCTAGGACTTCAGCTACATTATTTGCATTTAGCCTTACTAACAACTCTGCTTATATTCTTGTCAGAATGTATAGGGAGTTATTATACTGTCTTTTGCAAAGAAAGACGATATCTGTATTCTCAACCTTCTAGAACATAATAAAGAGGCAAACACTTCTACACAAAGCTCCTTTGAGCTATTTAATTTACTTTTTGACAAAAGGAGAATGACACTGAGAACTCCACAAAGAACAAAAGCAATTTTTCATACCATGAAATGCAAATGATAATTTCATCATTACTAGAAATACCATTTCTGTATATTCAGGAAAATCTTATCTTTCTCTTATAGACCTAGTGTAGCTTAAACACACGATATACTAAAAAAGTAACTTTCCATTTCTTAAAAAATCATTTTATAGTTTCTATTTTAGATGGAAATCAGTCAAAGAAAAAAATCAATTAAAATTAAACCAAGAGTAAAGGTTAATCCTTTATTTCCCTGATGAATTTCTTCATCATTAGATATTGCCATTCATTCACCTAATTTTTGAAAGACATGAACATCTTTATTAAAGGAGATTTTCTTTAATAAGACTATATATATATTTTAATTTATATATTTTATGAACTACCTCTATATATACATATATGTATATATATTTTATGATATTTTGTATGTATGTATATATGTATATATATGTATGTATGTATATATTTTATGATATTTTATGACATGATATATTTTATGAACTGCCTATATATACATATACGTATATGTATGTATATGTATATATAGGCAGTTCATAAAATGACTGGAGAGTGGGAATAATCACAAAAATAATACATGTACTTTATGAATTGTTAAACTGATCATTGTTACTGGTGACAAAAATATAATGTGTTTGAAATAAATAGTAGTGGGTAGAAAACTTGTATATCAGAAAAGATAAAATCATGACATTGTACTCATGATGGTTGGCATTTCATTTTCTCAGGATAATGCTTCAGCCAGAAACTCATCAAATACTACATGATGCCCTAGATCTCGGAAGAGCCAGAATTCCCCTACCTAAGAAAAGGCAACAGGGAAGGAGCCCTCTGACATTGATATCAGCTCCACATTTCAGGCCAGACTATCTTGTGCCATCCTAGAGCAAGAGGCCATGGGCTGTCAGGTTGATTCATGAAACAATGCAATCTTTTTTCCTTCATAAACACACACCCTGGCACAGGCAATAGCCTTGATGTTTGCCACAACAAACACCTGGGATAGCCCATTCACACTGCCCTGTGTCTCTTTTAATTTACCTCTGTGACCAATGAAACAATCCGGTTCTCAGGTTACAACATATCAGTGATGGATGGCTCACCTGAAGCCCTTTAGTATTCTCCCGTTCCACCTGCCTGTCGTGCTTAGTCCTCATATTTAAACGCAGTTTATTGTCTTTCCAATTCAAATTATTCCCTTTTGACTTCTCTATTTCTATCAAAGGCATTCACCAGGGTTGAAAACGAGAAATCTGCTTTCTTAGGATCTCAGAATAAGAGTCACCAAATCCTGCTTGTCCTTCCTGCACTGCGTTTTAATTTTTATTATTTATTGGTCTCTATGGCAGCAACCATTTTCAAGACCTCTTAATTTTAGTGCTATTTGTGTCATTTTCCTTTTTTCTTGATTTGATCATCTAGAAAAATGTATATTTTACTAGTATTTTCAAAAATGTCTATTTTATTAACATTCTGCTAGTATTTTATATTTGACTCGGCTAGTTCTATACTTTTGATTCTTATTTTATTTTTCTCATTTTTAGCAATACATACTTCTAAATTTCATTTAATTTTTTAAAAAATTTGAGTATAGTTGATCCACAATGTTACATTAGTTTCAAGTGTATAACATAGAGATGAAACAAGTTTATACATTATGCTAAATCCACAAGTTCAATATGCACTACTTACAAAATTTTCTTAAAATTTATCTTTAAAGGTGTTTAAAGTAATAGAACCTTCAGAGATTTTCAAATGACTACTGAATAAAATCTAAACACCCCAGGCCACATGTAAGAATTTTCAGTCTCAACTCAAACTATTTTCTAGCTTTAGTACCAAAAGGATTTCTTTGAAAACTTGACTCTTTCTTCTTTCAATGATGTCTTCTGCTCTGGTTAAAACCACCTTATTTTTCTTCTGTATTCGTGTACTCAACTCCCAACTAGCTTTCCTGCTTATACTCTTGTCTCTCCCTTTATTCCCAACATAGCCACCATTGATCCTGCTAAAACAAATCAGATTATTTCATTCTTCCAATCAAAACCCTCCAAAGGCTGTCATGTTGCTCAGAATAAAACCCAAGTCTTTGTAAGAGCCCACAAAGCTAGACATCTGCCCCTGCCTGCCATCTCTCTGGCTTCATCTCCTACCAGTCTCCCTAACTCGTTCAGTCCTCAAACACTCTGGTATCCTCTAGCAGAACATTTCCTTTCCCCTTTGTGCCCCCGTAGTAACTACCTTGCATTTCTCTGGTGATTGCTCACCCTTTTATACACTGTATTGTACTTACTTGTGTCTCTCTGGCCTCTCCCCTGATAGTGTATAAGCTTTTAGAAGGTGGAGGCAATTCATTTTCCACCTTATTGCTGGAAAACTGTACCAATATCTAAAAACTCAGACATGGCAATAAAATGCATGTTGACTCATAATAAATGAAGTTAGGGTGTTTGCTTTATTGTGGGCACAACATGACGTTATATTAGAATTCAATTTAAATTGGTATTTAAAAAATTTAATTACACATAATTATGTTTTTCTTGTAAGATTTATATGAAATAACTCATTTAAATATACACAGTCTACCACAAATGAGGGATCGCACACCCTAGACAAGGAAAATTCCACATATGTCTTCAGTCTTTAATACTTTCCTGAGTCTGTTGGTTTGAGGATGTATTTATAAACTATATGCAGCATGCCAGAAACTACCAAGAATAACAGCCTTTCTCGGATCATTCTGCTCAGATCTCAGAGTCTGGAAATGTAATGAACAGATACTTAGATCAGTCCTGCTTACACAGTGTGTATAAGCCTGACATTGATCAGAGTGGCTAAAAAAATAAATTTGGGCTGCTTTTATTACTGAACAGCAAAGCTCAAGTCTCTGCAAGTCATTAGTTTCCTACAGAATATACCGAGCGATTCCTGCAAAGGAATATGCTTCCAACTGAAAGACAGACTCGGCTTTATCACACTGGGTGAGAGCTCCGTTACTTAACTGTGTGCTATTTTTGTATCTGTAGAAAATTAAATAAACTTTTTTTCCCCTAAAGTGTGGGAACGTTTGGGGAAGTTGATACTTCTGAAAGAAACACACTGCAAAAACTGTTTTGTGTAGTTTTCTTTGATGAGTCTTAACTATGTTATCATTTCCCTATTGGGTTCCAAAAGAATACAGATGGGAAGAAACACATTTCTAGCTTTTGTTTGAGTTTTCAGAGCTTTACCTTTTAATAATGATAAGCACTTTCTGAAAAACTGAGAAGGCGTTTTCTTTGACATGTTTCTTAAAAAAAGGAGCAAACTTTTCTTTTAATGTGCTTCTCTCAAGGGAGAGAAAAGATTCCTCCCTTAAATTTTGTGACTTTAGCCTTTCTGCAGAAATAAGTGATCAGGTGGGTACCAGATAGCCTTGGTGTCCTAATTCTGCAGCCAGAACTTAGTGAACTCTGTTTTAAAAAAAAATTATCTGTCCTCAAATGCTATTGTGCCAAGGTTCAAAATGTCAGTGTGGTAAGGTTGAGAAACTCTGCCTTAATCTATACCCTTCTCCCTATCTACCTACTTACCTCATTCTTATTCCTCTACTGCCATCTGCTTTTTCCTTTTATTTATTATTATACTTTCATCTCTGTTCCTTCATAGCAATATTTAACATTCAAATTTGAATTTTATTTTTCTTTTATGTCTTTAGAATATTTCTATGAGAGATGGTCCACGTTATTTTCATGTTGGTATTGAGAGAGGCAGTCGCTATGGGCCTTAAGCATCAGTGAATTTCTGAGTTGAGAGTTGTGTATTTCAAGGTTTCTCCTTCCCAGATGCAGAGCAGTTTAATCAAAATGACCATAACCTGTTTACAGTGTAATTGCTTATTCCCTGAGGGAGGGGAACTGACTTGTTTGCTGCCTGCTACAGAAAATGGTGGAGCCTTGGCCTTGGATTCCTCAATTGCTGAATTGGGTGCAAAACCTCCCCATGAGCCATTGTGTCACCCTGTGGACTTGAGGGCCCAAAGAGAACAGCATTACCATGGTAATACTCATACTGTTGGCTTAAGTGTGAGTAATCAGCTGTCCTGCTCTGATGTACCATCTTACTATTTACTTTTGGCCCTAGGGAGTTATGACATGTTTAGGTCTTTTCACCCTCTATGAGGCTGAAAATTTCCCCTAATTGCACCACTGGATAATCCTGGCCATTCAACCTGCCCCTGTAGTACTCAGTTTGTAACATTCCTTTTTCTCTCCTTAGTTTTAGTTTCTATTGCCATACTATAGTAATTTATTATAACAGGCTTATTTCATCATCACATCAGACTCTCGTCATTATCACTGGAAGGGACAAGACTGCAACACAGATCTCTGTGGCTACAAAATTCCCTGGGCTTCCCAACCCACGAGGCATGGTTACTTTGTTTTTATTCTAATCCCTTTTAATGCCTCTGCAGTAAACCTTCAAATTTTAGATTTGCTAATACTTCTGCCTTAACTTGTAGTGATTCTTTAAATATGTAGTTGTATTTTTACTCTGCTAGACTGTGAATCCTTGAAAACAAGGTCTTGCTAATCTTTGGATTGTGTACTATAAACTCAGAAAATACCGCAAGCATAATAGGCTCTCCATATTTAGTAAAACTGAGATAGCATTGTCTATTTTATTCTTAGGCATGATTTTTTTAGTTCTAAATACAGTTTTGATATTGTGGGAAATTTCTGTAAAAATTAGTTTATGAATGCTCTTTTGAATATATCTCAGTATTACATGCTTCCATGAGGCTCAATCCCAGGCTGATCTCCTGTGTCAACAGAGCTGGTGAAGAGTCTATCTGTTGACACATCATAGAAGAAAGGATATGGTCCTTCAAAGATTGGTCCTGATGTTGAAATCATGGGAAGAATGTCACACTCAAATAAGTGTTCCAACCATTTGGGGGAGACTATTTTTCCAGCTTTAGCCAGAATTTTGTTCATTGATTCCTTTTTTTTTTTCCTTTCACTATTTTCTTATTTCCCTCATTTTGATTTTAGTATATAGTTATACAAAAACTTTTTACCTATCTATCATCTATTTATCTGCCTATCTATCTAAAATCAGGGTTTTACAGCTCACTTGAACATTCAACTACTTCATCAAGGGCTAAAAGAAAAAAAGAAAATTTCCACACAGACTGATAACAGCTTTATTAACTTCTTGCTTGATATTGAAATTCTTCATATTCTGGTGCTCAGTCTAACAAGGAAAAATGAAGCATGACTCTAGGCCTCATTTTGGTGTTGGTGCCATTCTCCAGGGTTGTTCATACATAAATTCTCTTCAAGAATAAGTGTTTTACATTGTCCAGAGAAGGAACGTTTTAAAAAAAAGTCAGTGTGAGCTGACTTTTTCAGTTTCATAGGGAAGACTCTGGGAAGCTCCCACAAACAACACTCTTCTATCACAACTGTCCTCTCAGCACAGCCCCTCTGTCATAACAGGTTACACATTGAAGTAAATGTAATTTTTAAAAGGCTTATAACTAATTCTGAATCAGTGAGCATAAAATAAATGATTTAAATAATGTTCTTATTGAAAATCAATATTTTCTAGTTTTATGGACGCTGCATGTAACATAATAAATGGAAAATAAAATTTACATTGCACTTTCTTTAAGGAATCTTTAAGAAATCACATATAGCATAGAACTGGTTGTCTCATACGTTGTATCCTTATGCTAGGTCAAAAAAAGAAAGAGTTCTCAAAACTGGCTGTACATATTCTGCAAATACTGTGTTTGCCATTAATCATAAATACAGAGAACAGCATAATATTTAATTTAAATAAGAAAATGAGTAAATAGGACAGGGAAGTAAATTTGTAAATGCTGCTTCTTAGTTTAATCTTCTATAGGATTATTTCTGAGTTTCGAAATCTCTGTCAAACTCATAATCACCAAGAGCAAGCTGGTTCTTTTTTGTATTTTGAGTTCTGTGCCTTAGTTAAGCTTCTAGTTAAACTTCTCAACCATTGGGTCATGTTAGCTATGTAACCCCATTAAAGGCAAACTAATAACACACTGGATTTCTCACAGGCATTTTTAAACCATATTTTTCTTACTCTCACTGGTATCTGGGTTCCAAATTCTATGTGCGTGCCATGCTTGTGTGACGGATTTTGGGACCATTGAATTGGCTCTGTCATGACAAGTACCTTATGGGATAAATCATCTGGAGTTTTCCAGTGTGCAAATGACTTCCTGGAAATAAGTTAGCAAGTGGTGAACAGCATTCCCTTTTCCTGGTCACTAGGGTACCATTTAGCAAATTGCCATTGCAATGGGCTCGATGATACTCCAGTCTCTGAATAAGTTAATTGCAGATTCTAAGGTACCTAACTTACTCCATTGACCTAACTGAGAACAGAAATATGGGCAATTCAGTTTGCCTTTGAGCATTGACTCAATGATGTATTAAGTACTCTGAACTTCTTAGAACTTCTATGTAAATGAGCAAGGATTCTCAGTTTCGCTTGCCCTTTTATTCTTTGGAGTATCCCTCCCCTCCAGGGACATAGAAGATAAAACTGCTCCTCTGCGTGTTTCAACTTTTTGGGAATCTGCTGTTCAGCTTTTGGCAAAAAAAATTCCTCTTATCTTACCTTCATGACAGAAGGAAGCTGCGTCAGGTTTGGGAAAGCTATCACAGTGCAACTGAGTTTTGAGGGTGAAAGGGGCGTACTATGCAATGTTTTGATTTTTCTAGGTTTACTGAGACTGTTATAAATACTTCAGTAAATAAACTAATGACGCTTATATTTTAGTTAGAGGTTGAGGAAATCAATGCACTCTGTAACTTTTACTAACATATTTCAATTAATAGAACATGCAATTGAAGACACATGAGGTCTGGGCACTTTAATCAACGGTTATGAAAGATAAATTTTGGAAAAGAAAAAAGTCAAAGGAGAAGGGAATAGACCAGGGCTAATGCCATCTTTCCTGAAAGGCATCTTGGCCTTTGAACAATGCTAATTAATATTTTATTTTTAACATAAAATTATTCAGTTCATCATGAAACAACATTATGACTATGGAAACACTTTGATGACTTTGAGATGTTGGGGCCCATGGGAAAAAGTGTGTAGACTTTTAGAACAACTCAATTAGGGAAAGGAGGTGCTCTTCGGAATCAGAGTGCCTGACTACTTCCCTAAAATTGTAGAGGCTGGCTGGCATGGGGTCCTTCTGCAAGCCCTTTATGTAAAGTATTGTCTCCCATTCCATTTATGAGAATACTGCTGCTTTATGAGAAGTCCTAAGTAAAACAGTTAAATATGAATTTATCCTTAATTTTTAAAGGAAAAATAATATGCAATATTTGGCAGGAATATTGGACTGTTTGCATTAATATTTGCCATGCCACTAAGATATATAACTGGTTATCAAAATTACAACTAAGAAAAAAATGATCTATCAAAGCATATGGAATTCTTAAATTGTCTAAATCAAAACAGCTTAAAAAACTATCTATATTCCTCCAAACCTACCTATATTCAGAAATTATATGCAATCCATACATATATGTATATATTCTCATATATATATTCCTATGTGTGCCTATGTGTGAATGTATGTACATATAATTATTGAAGTATGCAAATGTGGAAACAATGGCACCACACAACAATAATATATATTTCTCAAATTTTTTATTTCAGCTAAAGATGGTGGTGGGATCTTGTGATTTTTCAGAATTTATTCTTAACTCTACATTCCTTTAAAAACTAAACTTTTTATATCCTGTTTAAAACATATATATTTTATATCCTGTTTTTTATATATATATATATGGCTACGTTTGGAAAAGAATAGAATCTGTCACTGCATTTTCCTGGGACTGTCAAGCTCCTACATTTTCTCCTGTAAGATCAGTGTTTATAAATGACTTGCTTTCTAAGCAAGCACTTAACAGACATCATATCTCGAAACATCACAATATTCTGGTGAGGGTAAAAAGGAGCAAACAGCATTCTTCTCACCGATCAGAATCTGAGGCTTTTGGCTGAGCTACTGAAACGCAGTGATGTCTCTCTGAAATCACACAGTGAACTTAGAACAATAATTATAACCCAGGGACAGTATCTTCACGGCTGTGATTGGCAACTGTTTTCTCAGTGCAGTTGAATGTCCTTTACCTTTTTCTGAGGGGGTATGAGAGATGGAACATTTGTGATAAAAATAGGTACATATTTCTTCCAGCAATACCTTTACAGGTTAATGTGAATTTTATTTGCACGCTCGAATTCCTCAGTTACATTTAAGCGGCCCACAGACTAAACAAAAAAATAACATTCATCATATTTCTGCTTGCATTTTATTTTTCCAAAGCCCTTCTCCTTCTACCTGAGTCAAACTGTGTCAACCAAGATGACAAATTATTTTTTCTTTTGTTTGGCCACCATCAATATATATCTGTAATCATGTACAGTTTTTTTTCTGGGAACATTATGACATTTCCATGTGATTTGTTTTCTGAGTAAAAGGACTCTTTTATTATGAAAAGGGTTACTACCAGGGTTAGCAATATTAATGCATAATGTCATGTGTGGTTGTTTGGACATTACAGTGGAGGCTGCTTACAGCTGCCCTGAGTGTTTATTGTTGGCTGTGAATTAATCTGCTGTTCTAATATGACATATTCAGTAAAATGACACGGATCACTGGCTGGTTCAAGGTCCCAGCTATAACAATATGAGGTAAATAAAAAACGATTCTTCCCAGGCTAAAATGTTCCTAAACCTCATCCATATTTAAAAACACATGGAGAGGGGTGCCTGGGTGGTTCAATGGGTTAAAGTCTCTGCCTTTGGCTCAGGTCATGATCCCAGGATCCTGGGATCCAGCCCTGTGTTGGGCTCTGCTCTGCAGGGAGCCTGCTTCCTCCTCACTCTTTGCCTGCTTCTCTGCCTACTTGTACTCTCTGTCTGTCAAATAAATAAGATATTAAAATAAATAAATAAATAAATAAATAAAAACAAACACATGGAGCATGGAGTAAAATTCCTCTTACCAACATACTATAATGATATGTAATACTTGTTATAGTCAATTGCTAATAACCCCTCCCACACTGTGAAGAATACCACCTTCCTGAATTTCATAAAAATCCAGTTTCCTGAGGAACACTCATCTGGCACTTTCTACTGAGATTAATTTAAAATCTTATACCTTACCTAGAATTCCAGTGGTTTGATGAGAACGCGTGTGATTGTTCAAACTTGTTTCTATCATCTTCACAAATTCAGTATATATGTGGGGTTCAACTTACATTTTAAACAAAGACATGGATTGTTAAATATTAAAATTATTTAATGTATTGTTCTCGTAGTTTGAGGGGTTCCCTTAAAAACAGACAGAAGGGTCGAATGGGGGACAAACAGAGTGAGCTTTACTGCAGGAGAAGCAACTCACCTCTTCATTTTTGTATTGAACTTTTGCTTACGATTTCATTAGAACAGGTTTATGAATGTGGGGAGCAATACAGGTAAGTCCAGCTCCACTGGTCGATGACCTGGGCTGTTTTACCTTCTTGGAGGCACACTGAATAAATGGGACATGCACCAAAGATTTCTGTTTTCATCTCCATATTTATAGTATGAGACTCATCATACTCTCATGTTGCTAGGAGAACTGAATGAAAAATTTTTGAAAGACCTCTGCAAAAGGTTATTCGTGATTACTTATGGTTTTATTAAATGTACATGATTGCTTACTAATAAACTCAGATTTTATGGCGACCATTCATGGGAATTCTGAAATGCAGAAATTTGAATTTATGTAATTGGCAAAGTAAGATTAGTCCAATTGTTAAACTCATTTTCTTGGAGCATTTGACCATGTAGGTCCTTGAGCAAATTGCTTACCTTTCCTAAGGCCCTGTTTTTCCACGTGTCATGAAGGAAAAATCATAGTATTAATCTCAGGAGTGGTTTTGGTAGGAAATGAGATAATAGCTGTGGAGTAAGCACAGTGGTGGGCATAGCAAGTAAGCATAGTAATCAATATATGTTTATGGTTATCACTACTATTATTATTCACATTCCTTTTGTAAACCTGTCAGTAAATTCACCCCCAATTATTTATTATTTGTGTCAACGAAGGAAATGCTTTAAACAGGAAAGGGATAAAAATACGACTTCAGAAGAACCCGATCTTACTGGCTGTGTTGCTCTTTATTTTATTTTTTTCACTTTTACTGAGATCATAACAAACTCATCTGAGTCATTATGATCTCACGAGAAGTATATGAGATGCTTCCATTGAAATTTCACTGAAATCTTAATGCAACCATTATGGTTCTTCCATTGAAATCATAATCATACGTTCTGAAGCCATCATGGTGTATCGTGTCAATGCATACTAAGGGAGTCCTCGTGCACAGACCATTGACATGATAGACTATAATGGCTCTTTCAGAGCTGCTATGGTCCACTGTGTCAATGCATACTGAGGGAGCCTTTAACGCACTGAGCCGAGGCTGCAGAGTACTTCTCCACTATGGGGAGGGGGATAGTCTTATGAATATGTTGATGAAAAGCTACTTGCTGGATTTTCATTCATTTTTAATAAGCTTCACAGTGATACAGTGATTAGTGTTCATCATGCTAGTATAAGGTTCAGGTTTTATTTAACCATATGTAATGCTTGTTATCTTCCCATGAGGCAAGGCAACTTAGGTCAGAAAGCAGTTGCCTGTATCAAGGAGGAGAACACCTTGTGGGGTTCACTGGTAACATGCCTCAGTGCAGTCTCCCAACCTAATCGCCCCGGGATCACTGCCAACCACTAATGAAAGCTGCAGAAAGTACTTCCTCATTATTTTTGAACAATATGTATCTGCTTGTGATTTATTTCTGAGAATTCTGGATCACAAAAAAAAATGAAGTGTTTTCTAAATGCATTTCCAAATGGAGAAGGGAAATTCAAACACGTTCTCAGGAAACATTAAAAGTGTTAATTTAAGGAACAAAATGTAATCATTTTACGAAGTCTTAATTATCCATCCATGACCATATGAATCTTTTTTCTTCACTGTGGAGGAAACTAAGTGTTGGGTGGTACAGATGGGCACTCATATAATCCTAATTTTTTAAATTTACTTGCTTGTATAAGAGCTATAGCCATCTTTAAGTATTTTGTAATTAACTAGAATTATTAAGCAATTAGGGAATCCAATTTATAAGACAACTCCAAGACTAGAGGGCCAATAAAATTAGAAAACACTTTGCAGAGTTTTAGGCCTCATTTCTTCTCAAGGCTGGACCTTGTCCAAGTTTGACATTGCCTTTTCCACTAATACATATTTCTTGCTTCTTTCTCTTTATAATACTTTTCCAAAAAAATGTAGACTATTTGTTTCACCTATTTCTGCCCTCAGCTGATGTCAGATTGTTCTTTTTAAAGTGTTAACTTACAACTGCAATTACTTATTTGTGATTTACACTGTTATTACCCCTCAAGGAATATAGTACTATCCTATGGAAATAAGGCCTCATAATCCAATTCCTTAAACATCCCAAAGCAATTAAAATGATCAAATGATAACTTTTTTGTCAAGAAAGCTCTTTGTTGTCACTCATGCCACGGAGTAAGTTTTGGTTTTGTTTGAAAAGCTATGACTAGATTCACCAGTGACCCAGAAGGAGTAGAAATAAAGCTGAAGACAGGCTAATAATAATAATAAATAATTACTAAAAAATAAAGATAGAATAAAATAAAGTAACAAGCAGAAGTAGCACAGATATGCCACATATTCTGTATCTACCCAACCAGCTCCATTTTCCCCTTTCTATTCACTTCTCTGTTTCATCAGTATGGCTTTCTTGGTCATTGGTATCCAGTTGGTTGCAGTTGATGGGGGGCTGGAAGCAAGACCGTAAGAGGGAATAAGAAGGTAGTGTGCTATTTCTCCCTTTGCTCCCTATGGCTTCAACTCAGCGATCTGTCAGTGGCTGAAAATCACCTCTCTTGCTCCAAGAACAGTATCACAACTATAGGTGGGAATTACTTTCTGCTATTGCTAGTTACCAGGTATCTTAACATGTATCGTTAGTTTCTTTCCACTGAAACACACATATTTAGGATTGTATATTATAGATGTATGTCTAGTAGTTGGTAGATCTTAGTGGTCTGTTACATGTGTAAATAGTATCATTAAATTTTCTCAGTTAAATCCTTTGAGTAGATATACAAGGAAAATCACTGAGGTACATCTTAATGATAATAAATCCAATAGTAATGATCAAAAGTAATGTGCAGCAATGGAGTGAGGACTAGATCATTAAGCTCTTGGACCTTACAGAAATGATAACCTGGGTCACTCCTTTGGATAAAGAACCCACACCATTTGAAGTACTGACAGAGGTTAAGGGAAACATAGAAGAGATGATGTAAGAAGGAATCAGCGGTTACCAATTTAGGCTTTATAAGCTGCTAGCATAGGTATTGTCACAGCAGTATTTTGTTAAGTGTTCATTTCTTTATTTCTTTTTCTTTTTTTAAAGATTTTATTTATTCATTTGACAGAGAGAGAGAGAGAGAGAGAGCACAAGTAGGCAGAGAGGCAGGAAGGGAAGCAGGCTCCCTACTGAGCAGAGAGCCCAATGCGGGGCTCGATCCCAGGACCCCGAGATCATGACCTGAGCCGAAGACAGAGGCTTTAACCCACTGAGCCACCCAGGTGCCCCTAAGAGTTCATTTCTTTGTCTTTTCCCTGTCTTCATATATGAAAAGTCTTGGCTGCGGTTCATGTTCTAATTTATGTTCATGTTCTCAATGGCAATATGACTAAATTGACAACATCCCATGATGATATGATGACTGATAAAAATGCTTGGGGATGAAATATATTATCTAAGTAAAAAACAAAAATGGATGCTGAATGTCAAAAGAAGTAGAAGAATATTCTGGTTAAATTCATTTAATCTCTGCTCCTCTGTACTCTGAGCTTCAGGCAGCAGCCTGATAAGGGATGAACACTTGGCTCCTTGTTCTTCCTTGGGTTCAATTCTAGAATGCAAAGCCCAGGGAGGTGATGGTAGAAAGAAGTAGAGAGCACTCCCCTTGTCTACACTACAGCTCCAGGTCTCATCAGGCACAGCTATTGTTGGTTCCTCTCTTTCCCCTTCAAGCTGAGATGTGGTAATGACTCCCTACTGCTGCAGTCCATGAATGTTTCAGATTCCTCATTCGTTCCCTAAACTTTCCACATATCTTTTTAAATAGATTCTCCATTAACTTCTCTTCACTTAAACATATTTGAGTGACTTTTTGTTGTTGTTGTCTTTTTTTTTTTTTTTTTTGGTTTGTTTGTTTTGTTTTTTGCTTGTTGGGTCCATAATTAATATAATGTATTGGCCATTGATGAGTCAGGCAAACAACTTTTCCAAATCCATTACATGCATTATCTTACTTAATCTCCACAACTTGATAGATTAAGAACTACTCCTCTCCTGTTTTACTTATAATGAAAATGAGCTATAGATGGCAAGTATCGTGCCCAATATCACATAGAAAGTGAGTGATTACAGTCAAGATCAAATCAAGATAATCTGACTCAAGCCCATAATTTGGGGGCTTATAAAAATATTTTAGAAAAAGCTATGTAGCTTTCATGTAGATTGAGTATCCACTAGCTATGGGAAAGTTTACTTATAGAACAAGTAGAAATAGGCAAAAAAATATAGACTTTAGATTGGAATTCTTTCTACCAACAAATATGGACACTTAAAAAAATCTGTGTAGTATGTAAAATATAGGTACTTTAGCACATCAGTTTTGTATCCTATAATATAATCCTTCTTGGTTGAATAAATTATACTCAAAATTTTTAAGTATTCAACATTGCAGTCAGAAGCCTCTTCTGAAAACTCATTTTTATTCTCAATTTGGTGACATTTTTTTTCACCCTTTCTTCCCGTTTCTCTGATTGTTCCTTATGTTCTGTCTCCTCCTTCCATATCATAATTCAAATTGCTGGATTTCCTGACTTTCTCTTGGAGTCTCTCCTGTTCTTTCTTCTGTTTTTCTCTCTTGTCCTCTCTTTCCTCCTCTGTCATTTTAATTATATATTTTGCATTAGTTTTTCTTACAAGATATGTTTGGTTGTAAGTTTATTCATCAAAGTAAATAGCTAGCATGGGTTGACAGATTTGGCCTGAATGGGGTCTGCTTGGTTGATTTGTATATTCATAACCTGGACTTCTACAAATAAAACTTAATTAAAATATCATCAATTACTAGAAAGAGTGATGATTTAAAAACAAAAATAGGAACTGAGGATTCAGACAACACAGATCTGAAGTCTATTAGACATGCACCTATAATGCACAAATTTCCTGTTGGCTTCCTCATCTATAAAATCCTATTTAGAGGTTAATCCTATATTTTTAAATGTCTTTTCATGATCCTGGATTTCTATTTTTCTACTGGTCAAACTAAATAATAAATATCAGCTTTTTGTATTAATCAAAAATCCAAGACAAAAGTATTACACGTCCAAATAAGTTTCAACACTGCATAACATATTGTTACCCATATTGTTACTCTGAGCAAAACAATATCTGATGAAAACATTTCTAACTTGTGAAGTTTCTTAAACCAAAGAAGTGTGTTTTCACTGAGAAGAAATGTGTTATAAGCAGTACATTTTCAAAATGAAGAACCATATTTTTATATGCTAGAATCTCATCATATCTAATACTGTGGGACTGTCTAAATACAATATGGACTTCAAAAATTTCAAGAGGAATTAGTCACCATATGAATGGTTCTTTTCATATATAGATAATCCAACATAATATTATATTTATTCTTGAAGTAGATCCACAGGGGGGCAGAAAACTAGTCTCTGGATAATGATGAAAAGCCATAAAAGAAAATTTTTACTTTTCTTAAGAATGGGGAAAAAAATGATGCTATTCAAGAGGTCAGTCCTTTGGCAGGAACAAAAACTCTATTTTAAAATCATCTGAAAATGAATTTCTACGTAGGGTTAGTGAGAGACTGAAACTACTTCAGAGAAAATGAATGAGTGCACTAATGTGTCTTCCCTTTATTGTGGAGTTGAAAATAGACCACTCAAGCTCATTCCTGGGTAGAGCTAAGGTGCTGCAGAAGAATTTCTGAAGCTGAATCCCAGATAAGGAATAGTTCACATCCAACACTTCGGACACATCACACACAAACTAATCATTACCCATAGAGTTACACAAACTAATCATTACCCATAGAGTTGCATGCATGGTTCTTATTATAAGTAAAAATTTGATAAGTAAAATTTTGAGATGCAATGTGAAAATTCACAAAGCTAAAGGATGGCTCATTCAGGATGATCCCAGGATGGGCACCTGATTATAAGAACTGGACAGGAAAAGAAGGTAAAAATACGAGAATACCTTCAATCCCAGAACATCTGTTCTCTTTTGTATATCACTCCACTCCTTTCTTTGTTCTTTCTTTTTTCTCTAATCTTACCTTTATCATCTTTTTCTTTCCCTCTCTCTCTGCTTTTTTCTCTTACTTCTTCCCTTAAATCTTGTTGGATCATTCTTATCCAATCTCCACTTTTTTTCCAACCTTTTTTTTTCCTGGTCTCTTTTGTCCCATTTCCCTTCCAAGTCCCAACTTTTATTTTGATTATACTTTGAAAAAGGAAAAAAAAAAAGAAAAGGGCTAAACTTCATGATGATGATTATAACTGAGGAATGTATTTTTGAATGGCAAATTTAGGCCCATTACATTAACGTTATCATTTGGTTCAAATGATATTAAGTACTTAGTAAATTAAAGTAAAATCATTTTGAGATTTTTAACATGAGGTTTATCCTTGGAAATGATTGTCAGCCTGGCCAAAGAATAGGATTGAGTTTATGATGAGAGAGATGTGCCAAAGATCAAGCTGGCCTGCTTTTCAGTGTTGCCCTGCCTGAGCAAATTGGCAACTCATAAATGCTCTGGTTGATGATGCACACAAAAATACATGCATGGGAGTCTGGTTGGCCTGCTGCTGTGTGTGGCTGAAGAGTTACTATTGCCAGCTGCTGAGTCCAGTCCCAGAGCTGCTCCTGGCCAACAGCAGCTTCCCTGGAGCAGGAGCTTCTGAAAGACTCTCCTATGCATATGGAAGGACATGTTGCTAGCTATCACTCAGAGAAATGAAGAAGAGAATGTTTCTAATGAACTTCCCATTCAGAAACATCACTGTCCAGAGGGTGAAAAGCATTCAGATTCATGTCAGGATTTCAGGCCTACCCCACTGAGCTCCATTCTATTAAAAAACTGACTTGCAGTGCTTAATAACAGAAGCCTAAAAAAAGGAAAGTGCTTTTCAAAGATATGGGCTGGGAGAGGTAGATAATGTCTACTAAGAAGTCCAAGAAACAATCCTACCCTGTTTGTACTGTTAGTGTGGATTTATGGCCTGAATTTACATCTGTTAAGTAGAGATACATTTTTGTCCTATGCAGCAATTAGCACTAGTCGCTAACGTAACCCAAATTAAAGATGATCACTCAATTTTCTTATATCCTGGGTGTAGGTTTGTTTCTCTTCTCCATGCTCTGTCCTTCCCTTTACTGTCCCTTCTCTTCTCTGAAGGATTCAAAGCAATTAATTGTGCTGAGCATACTGGAAAAGGATGAAGCAATTCACCTAAAAAATATGAACTAGGAAAAAAAAAATAATGAACTAGAGAAATAGCAGTGGGCGCTAAGTGCCGTGTAATGGAGGTGAGATTATTATTTTTCTTAACTTTGTTAGGTATGATAATGAAAACATTGTAAAATGTAACCACAATGTCATGATCATACCTAACAAAGTTAACAATGATTCTTTAATATTTTCTAATACACAGCCACAATAGAATTTCCCTGATTGTCCCATAAATAACATTTTTTAGAGTCCATTTATTTGTATCTGTTTCAAATAAGTTTCACCCATTCTATTGGGCTGTTACACTCCTGTATCTCTTAAGGCTGGCAATTCAAATAGAACGTCAGCATTTGTTTAATATTATCTTTGGCTTGAGAATTTTTAATTACTTGCCACATATTACACACATTCTTTTACAATGACTTTGAAGTTTTCAAAAGAAGAAGCAATATATTGTTGTTTGGTAGATAATTAATTTACTCAAAAAAAAGGATTTAGGAAAAAATATAGAAATAATGCAAAAATATTTTAAGTTTTCAAAATAGTGTAACAGAAGCAGAGAATAGAATGGTGGTTTCTGGGAATGCAAGTGGGGAGGGAAGGGGTCTTTGTTATTAATAGTTATGTATAAAGTTGAAGTTTGGTAAGATGACTAAGGTATAGGGCTCTACTGCAAAACATTGTACCTGTAGTAAACACTACTATGTTGCACATGTAAAAATTTGTTAGTAGTGTAAATCTCATATAAAGTGTTTTTACCATAATAATGATACCGATAACTATAGTAGTAAATTCCCTAGAGCTTTTCACCTTTCTGATAAAGACCTGTAACCATTCAGACAACAATTATATTATTCCAAGAGAATTAGAATTACGTTCTCAATTAAATATAGTTCACTTATTCAGATAACTGAGGTTAAATATTGGCCAATATTTTAACCGATACCTGATTTGATCCTGAGGGTACCCAAAGAAACTTTCCTCATAACCCATCTGCAGTATTAAGCCATTTTATAGACTTAATGAATAAAGATGGCTATGTTCAAAACTTGAAAGCAACATCGTAAACTAAATGCTTAACTAATTAGTACTGTCCTTCAACTTTACTTAAATATCAGAGGGGACAAAATTTCTTAAACCCTGTGGAGGTTATTTTGCCAGGAATTTGATTTCAACCAATCAATCTGTTTTCTTGTTTGTGATTAAATTCATCTCATAGTCTTTTCCCACTGGATGAAAATAACTTTGAGAGATACAGGAATGACATCTGGTTGGGTTTTGGTCATAATTTCTTGATGTTATAAATGACCTCTTCTGCTTAAGTTCATTTGAATTGAGTTTCTGTAACTTAAAACTGAAAGAGCCCTTCCCCAGAAGAAGTTACTGAAGTAGCTTCATAAGGAGAAGGCTTAGTTATAAGATGAGAAACAGGAAATTATAGTATTTTTGGATCCATGGGAAGAATGACTCCTTTCTCAACATATGCTTTCCTTGCTTGTTCCCACACACAAATGTATCCTAAGAAGAATAAATTTGGGAGAAACTTAAAGATTTCACATTTTTATTTTTTAAAAAAATTTAGAGTTTATGATGAAATCTAGTCTTGTGATCCCAGAGTAGTTTAGAAACCACAGATTATGTGTTAGATAAACTTTTATTACCAAGTATAAGTTTCCATTGCCTGATTTGTATTTATATTTTTCAATAAAGAATCATTTTTAGTCCAGATTAATAATTTGCATCTTGGCTCAGAAGATTCATCTAATACTCATGATAAATTCTTAACAATTTATCATCAATATTTGGGATTGCAGAAATATAAATGTATAATTAATTAAAGTTACAGATATAAACATAGAGACAGAATTTTAGCCTCTTTCTTATAGTTCCACATTTTGGCTTTGATTTATTTCATGGGAAGAAATAAAATTCTTATTGTGGATTTGAATAGCTATTCTATGAGAAGAATTTTTAAAAGTTTGTTTTCTTACCTTTAAAAATTTTTACTAGAAGAATATTGTGAGCTTATGAATATTTTAATAGAAAGAAGTGCCTCAGCTCCATCTTTTTCTTATAGCGAGTAACATCTTTGTCATTTTTCCTCACTCTGTAACTTCAAAATAGTTTCAAACAGTCCCCTGCCCATATTTTACAGAAAGATTTATACTCCACTTCTCACCTCAATCCAGTGATCTCCTATTAATGAGGTATGAGAACTATTTTTTGTGCTTTTTGGAAAATTAGATGCTTTGTGATGATTTAATCTATTTTTAGCTTTTTCCATGACAATATAATTCATTACATATCATTGAACAAAAGGTTTACTTCAGACATTTTAATCATGGTAGAATCATATCACAACAGCCATGATTATCAAAAGAGGTTTGCTGGCTAAATTATAAAATATGCTCTTACTGTTAAATAGTATGGAATGGTTTTCTTGGTGATAACATTTGAAACCTATATTCATATTCTCCTTTTTTTCATCCAAGATTCCCATAAGGAAGATCTATTAATCTATGTAATACAATCCCCATACAGCACAAAAAAAGACATTAAAATATTCACTCAGGATTGTTAAAGTTTGTCAAAGGAATTTATGAACTGGAATTATATCAAAGGGATATGGAAGAGTGTCAAAAAATTATGAACATTCACAGGCTTAGGGTAAAATCAGCAAAAATTGTGGAGTGAAGTTCCACTGCAAGTGGAATGGTTGGCCTCTCCATTTGATGAATTTAGTTAAAAACCTTTAGAATTAAATAATTAGATAAATAATATTTAAATAGCTCATTTTATTTTTAATAACAAAATTGTCATGATAAGTATATATACATTTCTATTGTAATATCTGAATTGCATTAATATAATTATCTTTGGCCATAGTAATAGTATCCTGGATCTCTAATTTAAAATTGAACACGTGAAATATGATAACATTTATTGACATTTAGGTTAAATATGTAGGGGAGTGTGTGTACGTATAACAGTAATGAAGTCAAATCAAATTACTATATTATAATTCATATTTCAAAGATGTTACTATAAACATTATTTTGAAAAAAACAGAAGGCCAAAATAGATCACTTTTATACAACTGTAGAATAAGTTAATCTTTGTCTAGTTTGCCTAAAATTAGCATTAGGCGCATATTTACATTATTAGTAAAATTCTTCTATATGCGACCATTAAATCATTAATCATCTCTTCTTGGTACTTCAGAAAAGTAATAAGTTGCTTTAAATATAATATTATACATCAAATATGTTTTTAAAAATATGATTGTCCTAATTATTCATGATGTGAATTTGATATAGTCTGACAATTTATTGGTTATTTTTACAAATATAAAAATCTGTGCAAGACTCCAGAAAATAAGTGATTTTCTTTTCTTTTCTCAGAGAGAGAGAGTGCCAGTGGGGGATGAGGTTTGCAGAAAGAGAGGGAGAGAGAACCATAAGCAGGGGCTCAATCTCACAACCCTGAAATCACAACCTGAGCCAAAATGAGGTCGGTTGTTTAACCGACTGAGCCACCCAGGTGCCCGGAAATATACAGTTTTCTATGTTCATAATAGCAGCATTTTTACCATAGATACAACTTTTTCTGAGATGATATATTTGGTGATTCCTAGTCTTATTATCAACAATAACAATTAATCCCCTGGACAATGTCCAGAATTTTTTTGTTAAACACAATAACACAATTTTTGCTCTGCTCAATTTTTTCATAACTGATATTAACAAACAAATAACTAATTCTGGGGTGAAATACTAAAAGTGGAACTCAGACAATGCCACCTGATGCTCATATGTTAAGAACAAACTCTCTACATGAGCTGATGGGCAAAACATTTGGCACACATGAAGAATCATCAGTTGAGTGAAGATATAATTTTAATGTTTGACATTAATAAAAATTTTTGATTTTGTCATATTTCTGAATAGTTAGAGCTGTGACCTCATTTTTCAGCTTACATTGGTGATTTTTTCATCTTTTCACATTTACCATTTCTGTGTGACATTTTCCCCTTTATGGTCACCTGAGGAGAAATGTATGACCTTGCAGGTACACCTGAGGGTCATTATTGAGGTAAGATACAACAGATTTATTTTTAATTTGTTCCACCAACTGTTTCATATCACTGTTAAATTTGTAATTGTGAGTTTGCTCCTTCAAGAGTCAGAAACTACACCAGGTAAGTTGTCACACAAAGGAAACTTTATTTGCAGCAAATAAGGAGATCACAGGGAATAACTTCCAAAGCCATGATTCTCTGAGCAAGGGTGAGTGGGTTTCTTATTTAGGGTTAGGATGAATATTTAGATAGGGAACCCTTGACATCATATGTAGAGGCAGGCATAAACTCACGCTAACGCCTTATGGAAACATGCCTATACATATGTTGTGTGTCATGTAAATGAGGTTTGTGATCTTACTTGTGTGGAGATTTTAATATTCTAATGAGGTGAAGGTAATTGTTGGTAATTCTAGAGGTCACTCCATGGTCCATGTGTGCAGGTGTGAGTTGGGATTTATTTCAAACTGGCCTAGTGGTCTGGGCCGCCAGAGCTCTTCCTGTGGGCAGTCAATATTACTTGAAGGGTAATTTCAGTTTCCATCATGGACGTAACTGATGTTATGCCCATACAGGATTTGCCCGAGTTAAGAGATGAGACAGAAAGAAAGGCTTAAGGAAAAATGTGGGACAAATGTCAGAAGTACAAGCAAGTGAGCAGTAAAGGTCAGGTCTTGGGGTCCAGCTGGTGATAGATGGGTGGATTGATTGATTGATTAACTGGTCAATGATCACTCTAGGTCAGCGGCTGTTTGCTTCTCAGGTGCCTTAATGTGTTATAAGGCTAATCTTGAGAATTATCTTTGTTGTTGCTTAAACAATAACTGTTTTCCCCTGAATAGGAGTCTGACTTGGGAGAAGGGAAGGATGGCCACAATTAAAAGTTAAGAATTGTGGTTCATATCCTAGCCTCTCTTCTAACCAAGTCTAGCTAAGACTGAGTGCGTTGCAGATGTCCTCTCAGATCAGAAAACCTGAGGGAGCCAGCGCTGGCTGGTGGAAGTGAGGTCAGGAATGGAGAGCAGCAAATAAGAAGAGATCATGGCATCTGGGGCAATAAGAGCATTGCCTATCTCTTCTGTGTCTATATGCCAACTCTGACCTTTACCATCTCTCAGTAAGAATGATCACAAGTAGACATTTGACTTTTCTGTAAGGTCAGTTTTCTTCACATATGACATGGATGAAGGCTCATGACAAAGAGACCCACAAAAACGGATTCAGGAATATGTCCTATTTATTTTTTGTTTTGTTTTGTTTTAAGATTTTATTTATTTATTTGAGATAGAACAAATGGGAAGAGGGACAGAGGGAGAGAGAGAAACAGGCTTCCAACTGAGCAGGGAGCCCAATGTAGGACTCATTGTGAGGCTTGATCCCAGGATGCTAGGATCATGACCTGAGCAGAAGGCAGACGCTTAACTGACTGAGCCACGCAGGCACCCCAGGAATATGTCCTTTTTAAGGCTGTAATTAGTAGAAAGTGACAACCATCAACCTCAATGATTGTTGTGTACACTCATTTCTCTTATTATGTATAAGTCAATAAAAAATACATTATCCAGCAGAGTTTCTGCTAGTAGAAAATAATAATGCTGAACTTTTAATTAAAAAAGAACAACCTTCAGAGACCTAAATAACCCATCCTTATAAAACTCAGACTTTAAACTTCTTTTCTAAAATATGCTTTAGAAGATATTTTTCAATTTAAAAAATTGAGAAAATTGCCTGTGATAGAGAATCAACATTTCTCTTTCTGTTGTAATTTCACAAAGTCTAAGTAAGAAGCAATTCCTGGAAATGCTCATGATGTTTGGAAAGTAAGGACAATTTCCTCCTACTATTTGGAACATTTAATGTGCAGCTTGAGTTGGGGGGGTGGGATTCAGATATTTAATGAACAAGCTTAACATACAATATGCAATTTTTTTGTTTGTCTCATAACACCAATAAGGAGCTAACAGAGCTCACAAGCTCCTTTATAATGGGATGAATGACTGTTGTATTATAATTGCAAACAAAGCTGCAGATGCAATTCAAAATTCTTTTTATGCTTGCAAATATGCTGCTCATTGTTCCTCTTTTTAGAAGCAGCCTTAATTTGCACTGAAAATTCTGTTAGCGTCTTATTTTCGTAAGACCATGTATCTTTTAACATGGATCTATTTTTTCCAATTGGTGAATACTTTCCTAGGAAAAATGTTTTCTAAATGCATGAGACCAGCACTATTCCTGCTGCTATAATTAAAGTACAGTCCTTATACCTTAGTCATAAAAATATTCACTACAGAAACTCATTTTATGGGCCAATTTGTTAGTGTATAGCTTTCCAAAAAAGCTTTTTATTTATATATCCATGTATACAGAAATGTGTTCAACATATTTCTTAAAACGTTTTGGGAGTCATAAGGTAGATTTTTGACAAATATTTAAATGAATAGTATTAGAGGCCTTATAAATGTATATTATCAATGGCTTATTTGAAATACTTTATATTATTTTTATTTCTAAAATGTCCTTGTATCTGTATGGATGGGATTTTTAAATAAAATTATAAATTACCATTAAAGATAATTTACAGGGGACTTTAGATATCTTTCCTTCTTATGTATATTTAAACTTCTTTCTGTTTTCCTAACTGTACTAGAGATAAGTATGAATTAAACAAAATAATATTAGTTATAATAGTCAAATATAAATGACCATTTACTATATCCTAGACATTATGGTTATCAGTTTAACAGTGTTAACAAGTATAGCTGTCACAAAAACTCTGTAATGTAGAAACAGTTATTATTTCCATTTTACAGATGAAAAGAGTAAGGCACAGAGTTACTTACTTGCCAAAACAATAAAGCTAGTGAGTTATAGAATTATTACTGGATTCTAGACTGTTTGAATCCATAAGCCATATTTCTATCAAAAAACCTAATCACTTTATTAATTCTGATCAGTCAAATGAATTGGTTTGTTTTCTTTCCACCATAAATTGCTTATTCTTGAAAAAAAAAAAAAACGGTATGATTTCAGCTGTAGAATTTCCCTATGTATGGCCATAGAATAGATAGGCCATGGTCAATTTGTGTTTTCCAAATATATTTCTGTTGATTATAATATTGCTAAAATTAACTTAAATTATTAAATTAAGCCTTCTGTCATTCTTATTTTAGATACTGGTACAATATTAGAAAATAATTTTGAATCCATCACTTGGGAGACTTGTATCTATCTGTATAAGTATCATTTTAATTTGCCCCTGGGGAGATGATATTAGAGTCTACTACGAGATCCAAAAAAATTAGAAATTATTTTATAAGCTTTGTTTCCAAATAAAATCAAGTTAGACACATTAAAGGCTTTGTTCATAATGACCTTTGCTGTCCTGTTACAGAGAAGAAAACAGTTGAAAATGACAATCTGCTAAGAAATAGTAAAAATTCCCTGGAAGAACACCCTAGGAATTCCATTGTGTTTACAGCTTGAAATATTTCAGTTTATTTCTATTGTGTGGGAATCCTTAATTAATGCTAAATCATGTACTTGTTGAAGTCAGAGACCATCTGTTGGATTGATGTTGCTCACCTGTGATGCCCTAATTGGGACACTTTTAGGACAATCTTCATATCTAGCGCCCTCCTCCTCTCTTGCAGCTTGCCTTCCTGATTCCCACAGCAAGAACTTGTTAAAGAGAGCAGGAGACAGCACTATTCTAGTCTTCTTGGAAATTTGCATGTAGGAAAGCAAGTAAATGCATATTCACCGTGTGCATAGTTCATGGAGTGATGAGGACAATATGAGCCTCAGAGGGAATGATTGTTTCACAACAAGGAACTCATGCATTTCAAATTGCTCGACACCTGGGCTTGAAATAAGTCCATACTCCTGTTGGTAAATGCTATTGCTGTTGCACTGGCAAGAAGACTGGCAGCTTGAAGGGGCATTCACAAAGTCATACAGCACGTTAAATTTGGTAATGCGTCTTTTTTTTTTTTTCCTGATTGGCGAGATCGCAAGAAAAATATTGGCCACTTTTTCCTAGGTCTGCATCTGGTTCCATAGTACAATGAGGACAGAGATTTTGCTTTAGAGTTTATGGATTTTAATTCTCATTATTTCTGCTTGTACAAGTATATTTTACTGCGAGTGTATAAAGCACTGAATATTATCTGACATTCTATTTCTTTCATGTCCTTCATCAAATTATAGTATTATTTATATCCTTTTTCTCTTCTATTGTTTTCCTTCATTGTGTCTGGATTTTGCCTTGCATAAGATTATAAATTCTTGAATGAAAAGGATAAATATCTGATTACTCTTTGTTCTGTGCACAAACATGCTTTTCAATATATTTGTTGTCTATATTAAGCACAAACTACTTAAAAATACATTGAGTATCTCTTCTTTGACATATATATCAACATATATATGCATTTATATATGTATACATATGTATAAATATTATATATATATATAATATATGTGTTATATATGTATGTATAAACCTTGGTTCACAAAGGTGCACCTGAAATGTGTAGATCGGAGACTCTTAACTCCCATTTTCCATTTAATTTATTCTTCTTAACTTATACTCTGTATATTGTGTAGTTAAGCTTATTTTGGACCTTTTCAATTGCAGCTACACACCTTATCTTCACAGTTCCTGGAAAAAATGGAATTGAACTGGCTAATCACAGATCAAAAAAAAAAAAAAAAAAAAAGCACACACATAGTGATTGTTCTTCTGAAACCTTAGAGAAAATCTGACAGCATACTCTGTAGCTATTCATATTACTTTTTTTGAAAACAAGTCCTGTCTTTAATCTGTTATTTGGTTTCAAATCTGCTTTTGATCCATTATTCACTTTGAAATTCAAAGATTTGTTCAGACAATCATTTTAGCCATATATTCTAAAATTGCACCCACAATTCCCACAGTTTAGAAAGATGAAGCCCTATAACAACATTGTCTTAATTTCTCAGAGCATAGAAACACAGAGGAGTTACCAAACCTCCAGACTTCTCTGAGCTGGTTTCAACTTGAAGAACCACAATAACTGGGATTCAAGCAATTAGAAAATAATTTATTTTTGTATTGTTAGCTAAATACAGTAATAATGTAAATGAATAACTAACCAAATATTGAAATGTTTCCCAGCATTTCTTTCAATACGCGGGAAAATTCTGAATGATTATCATCTTATCTCTATGTGTCAGTTTGTTCTAGTCATTGTCCAATAAGTAGCATATTTCTTTACTGACTGAATAGTGATTAATTTGAAAAATAATATAAAACAATTGAAAGCCCAACAAAATAGCATTTATTATTTATGATGGCTAGGATAAAGCACAGCATGAGAGCCAAGTGGAGCTGCTTGCTAACAACAGAATTACCCAGTGTATGTGGGTGCTGGATGGGAACAGGCTTCCCTTTGCTGAGCTGTTGCCCCGAAGCAAGAGCAGCTGAGGTCATCCCAGGGACTGGCTTGCACTGATACATTATTTTTCTCAAGTTTTATGATCAGTTTATTAGTTTGCCTCCTTAGAGATAATATGAGTAAAAAAGGACGGAAAGATACCAAAAGTACTGCTAAGAGAAAATTCCGCCTCATGGAAACTGGGGGAGTAAGGAAAAGATACTTACTTCTCATAGTGTAAAAATGTTACTTTATGATTTGAAAACACTGCTGCTTTCCGAAATGAATGAAGTCCCTCCTAATAATCTTGCTTAAAGGATTAATTTGATTAGTGAGTTCTTTCATAAAGGATTAAAAAGTTCGTTAGTTTTAAGTCATAAGAATTCTTAAAAATTCTGAATGAATGTCTTCCAAATAATATGGTACTGATTTACAAAGTAGACAGCTGTGATATATGCCCTCTTGTTCCCAAAAAGCCCTCAGTATTACTTTTGCTACAAAATATTTTCAAAATGTGAATAGTGGTTTCCCACTGACAAGTGGTGGCTAATCCTGGGATGCCTACATTGTATCAGTGCATTTCAGTGAAAATTCAGTCATCCTCACACAGAAACTACAATATTAATCATTTTATTTTGAAACAAAAATTATAATTTTTATTGGTTTGTGATCATAATTTCTGATCAGCCCTCAAAGAATTTCAACCATTTGTAATGAAAGTTTCAAATTTCAATACAAATATTCAATTTAAATTAGGTTTACACGAGGGTGTTCATGAAGTCTTAAGCAAATGCCTGAGTCTAACAATTTTTGTAGTATATATTTTAAAAATATACCTTATCATTGGGTGGAATAGTTGGTAATACCCATACTCATTTAAAATATTTACTGTCTTGGGGTGCCTGGGTGGCTCAGTGGGTTAAGCATCTGACTCTTGACTTTGGTTCAGGTTATAATGTCAGGATCGAAAGATCAAGCCCTGCATTGGGCTATGGACTCTGGCCGGAGTCTGCTAGAGATTCTTTTTCCCTCTCCCTCTGCCCCTCCCCCTGCTCACTCATGCATGCCTTTCTCTATAAATACATAAATAAGTAAATAGGTAAATAACTACATAAATAAAATCTTAAAAAAATATTTACTGTCTCCCTTTCTCTCTAATCTCTGTGTGGAGTATCCTGCGTTTTAAGTGTTTTCCTCATAGTTTTTTAAATGACTGCCTATAATGAATATAAAATTTAGCATTTGGAGCATATTTCAGGAGCAGGATCTGAGTCATCTGAAGACAATCCATGGGTGATAATTGTCCTGTTAACCATCATCATTGAGAAGCATGTCCTGGGATATAAACTCCCACCTGATTTCATACCCTTCTTTTCGCATTCTACCAGAACTCCAGTTTCCTCCTGCCAGAGATCTTCTACTTCATTCATCCTGTCAACACAACTCTTGCATCAACTCCAGCATTGTTCTCGAGTTTCTAGATGCTGCTTAACCCTCAAGGCTGATCTGAAATATGTCTCCAAAGAAGTCTTTTTCAACTACCAGGGGTAGACTTCGATGACAGATTGTCCACTTGCTGTACTCAGTCTGTACCCAGATTGCTGCTTTCTTCCTTATGTTCTCACATTTCAACTTGTGCTGCTTGCATAAGGGACCCTGCCTATTGATAAATTGAATCCCATGCCATTGGAAGGGCACTGATGTACAGGCCCTGCAATCTTGATTCCTGCAACTCAGTGGAATGAAGTGGCTTCTCATCCCTTGCCCACTAGTAAAGTGTGGCTATTTTTGGCTATTTCTCAGTTTCTATCCTGGGTTCTCATCTGTTTTCTCCATGTAATCTGCACGTTCTCCAAGACCAGCCCAAGATATGTCTTCTGCTGTCGTGCATTATAACTTATAAATCTAAATCTGTAGTCCCAAATCATATGCTGCTTATGGTTGTCTCTTTATGAATTTTCTATTAGCACCTAAAATTAATATAAGAAATTCTGAATAAATTCCCTATCTCCTCCTTTCCCAACTTCTTTTCTTGCCTTATTTTGATGAATGGCCCCAAAATCTAGACAGAATTTCAAACTGAAACTTGGGAATTAGCTATATATAATTCCTTCCCCCAAGACAATAGTGTTGTGTTAATACGTCCTTTTAATATCTCTCAATTGTAGTCTTCCTTTTTAGCCCCTTTACTATTACTTCATTTCCGTTTTTCATGTCTCCTGTTTATAATCTCTAGAGCACCCATCTCTTATTGGTCTCCCTAATTCCATTTGCCTCCTTCTGATCATTTCTACTGTATTTGTGGAGTAATCTTTCTGAAATTAAAATCCGATCATGAATCTCCTTTGCCAGTCATTCTTTAATAGTTTCCCCATTTTCTAAAAAATAAATTTAATTTTCTTTTCATATAATACAAACTCTACAGACTTTGGCACATTCTTTCAACTTTATTGCATGTTCTGTCCTTTTTTCCTTTTTTCTCTCTTTTCCACCACACACACAACCCATGATAAAAGCATATTATTTTTTTTTTCATTTTCTCAATAAGCACACATGCGCTGACATTTCCCTAGGAACTTCTGTCTATCTAGCATTTCCTTGTTTATTTTTTTCTTCCAAAACACAGCTCAAAGTTTTGTACCTCTTTGACGACTTTATTGTCATACCCAAACCTAAGTAATTTCTCCTCTCTGTGTCTCCGTATTCTATGGTATTTCCATAATTTCACTTATCATTCCATATAAAACATGTAAGCTTTTCTAGACAGACATAAATTATTGAGAAGTGAAGCCATATCTCATTTTCTTGTGTTTCCAGAACTTACTATATTAATTTGATATATCATAGGCATCCATAAATATGTGGAATATTTGAATGATTCCATGTTTTGGGGTTCTCCTTCCTCTTATCATAAATGCCATCTCTACTTCACACTCATTCTCTGTCATCTAAATGTCCTCCATCTTATCTTATACAGTGCAGCCTTGTCACCTCCTTGAGAACACATTTGCTGACCACTCCAGCTCTTCTTTTTTCATATAAGTGAACTATATCAACTATGATGACACTTATTTATCTCTCTTGTATTAGGATGGAAACAGATGAAATTAATTTTCTCTCCACTTAATTTGTATGTGTGTCCCTAACCCTAGGAAACAGATTCTAATAGAGGAAGTAGAAGCTATGCAAATAGACTCAATACTATTCTTATGCATTACACTTTTAATTTATGATTTCGTGTTTAATCCTTTCTTTCTTTTTTTTTTTAAAGATCTATTTATTCATTCTAGAGTTCAGGAAGAGCCAGAGGGAGAGTATCTTTCAAACAGCCTCCCCACTGAGCACAGAGCCCTCCATGGGGCTCTCTCACAACCCTGAGATCATGACCTGAGCCAAAAGCAAGGGTCAGACGCTTAACCAACAGAGCCACTCAGGTGTCCCTCACTCTTTCATCATCATACACAATCTCTAGTGTGCAAACAACTATGAGGATCATAGAATTTAATGCAATTCAAAAGTGAGGATTTTTTTCCCCCCTTTCAGTATTGTTTTCAACATAATTGGGATAATTCTGGTATGTCTCTGGCTTCCTTAGCATTTCTTCTCATAACATACTTTTCTACATTTCTTGTGATGTTTTCTATTAACTTATGTTATGTCATTGAAGTCACAGAAATATAGAATTCTGATGTCAATGGCTGTGTCTTTCTATTCTCTAATTATATTTCTGTACTACATAAGTACTGATATACTGTACTATAGAAGACTGTACTATAGAAGACTAGTAAGCTGGCACTTGAGTGGCAAAAAGGAATAATACAGGAAATGTGGGATAATAAGAAAGTGCTCTCCAAGTGTATCAAAGCTATACTTCATGAGTGTATCTATGGAGACAAGTGGCTTGAATGAATTACCTGAATGAACATAACTCCTTATAAAGAACTAATGCAGATGTCATAAATAAAGAAATGATTTCAATAAATTACAAAATAATGTCTCAAATCTTTATTCTTTATCCCCATGGAAATAGTTTGGTAAAATGGTCATCGTCATGAGTAGAGTCAGACAAACTGGATCCAAATACCAGTTTTCCTCCTTCCTGTAGGAGAGAACTTAGACAGTTTTACTGGTCTCTAAATCTCATTAGAAAGAGTTGGAGGGGCACCTGAGTGGCTCAGTGGGTTAAGTGTCTGCCCCCGGCTCAGGTCATTGTCTCAGGGTCCTGGGATCGAGCCCCGCATCAGGCTCTCTGCTTAGCAGGGAGCCTGCTGCCCCCTCTCTCTCTGTCTGCCTCTCTGCCTACTTGTGATCGCTCTCTCAATCTCTGTCAAATAAATAAAATCTTAAAAATCTTAAATAAAAAAGAAAGAATTGGAATAATAGAATAACTCAAAGAGATATTGTAAGGACTGAATGTTGAGCATATATATTGAGTCCGCTAGAAGCGTGTGAGATATGGACACAATACATAAATATGTTAATACAGATAAGTAAGTAACATGCATGTGTGAGAGAGAACAGAATTATCAGGTGCATTAAGTAGAAGAAGTTTGTAATCTATAAAATATACTAAAGTTAGAATAAACAGAAATGGGAGTGCTGCTTGTAGATAGAAAGTGCTAGAAAGACTGAATCATGATCATACTTCTACGAGGCAGCTCACATTTGGTACCTGCTTTGTGATACCCAACATCATGTTCTTCTGGCCGCACATATTCTCTACCCGCAAAATATGCAAATAAAACCCATGGCTATTTAGTAGCTGAATTTGTAAGCCACAACTGTGGCTACCTACTTGTCATGTTTTATTTTAGAGCACATGTGCATTAGACTCAGGCAACCTCTGTCTGATTAGGCTTCCTTGTGGCTTGCTCCACTCCATTTTTCTAAATTACATTATCAGTAGGAAAAAACTGATGTGGCAAAAAGAGAGACAGGACACACAGCTATTACGTATGTCAGGACCCAGTTGGTACACCCTTCAACCTTCTCTGCTTGCTATCTACCCTGAATATGTCAATTAATTTCATTGCTTTCCTCTTGCTTCTCACTGTGAGCTTTTCATTGATTTAATAAACTGTGCGACTTAAGCATTTTAATTTGGTCAGTTCCATGACTCATAGCATAGCTTCTCTGGCTGTGAGTTAGGGACTGTCATAATATCAGGGCAGTTTCTCATCTAACACAGTCTAAAGAAATACAGAGGGGAAAGGGAATCAGCAAGCACATCATAAGAAATACAAATGGATAAATATATGAAACTAGTGTCCTAACTCATGACAAATCAAAGAAATGCTAATAGAAACTAATAAAGTCATTTTTACATCTCACATATGTAAATGTTAAAAGGAATAATAATGCCGAGTGTCAAAAAGTATGTGGCAAAATGAGCATTTGTTATAGATATAGGTAAAGATATATAGATATATATAGATTCAGTTGGGACATAAGTTAATAAAAACTTTTGGAGTGCAATTTGGTAATATATATGAAATCACATAATATCGCATAGTGCCAACACATGCCAATTATACTAGTAATATATCATATGATATATCCATTAAAAATGTTAATATTGAATTATATGAATGTGCTAAATATTCATACTACACTCCTAATTCAGAGTACATACAATAGAATCTCTTTTTGAAATTCACATGCCTTTGTATGGTTATATAAATCAACAATATCCCAAAGGAAATTTGGTAACTGATATTGGTACAGTAGGTTGGAAAGAGTATTATTGTGTTTTTTTTTTACTTTGTCTTTTTGAATTCTTTAACTCATTATGTTCCTATAGCAAATATGGATTACTTACGTAAAATAAGATATTAAAACTTACTTTATTTTTAACTTTCTTATTGCAAAACATAGTACACATATATAAAATAGAAATATTCAACCCAACAAAAAATTATAAAGCAAAAACACATGTAACCATCTTAACAAATAGAAAAGTGCCCATTCCAGAAGCAATCATCCCTGACCTTGATTCATCTCATTGCATCTGCTCCATTTAACAACTTTCTTTCTTTTATGGAAATTATTTTATTTTCCTTATTTTCTTCTTTAAAAGATGAAGGAAATTCTCTCTATTTCTAGTTTTCTGAGAGCTCTTTGTTTTAAAGATTTCATCGAATGCTTCTCTCAATTTATTAAACAACCATCTGATTTTTAAAGTCTGTCAATCTGTTAATACAATAATTTAAAATCACTTACTTTCTAATCTTAGACACATTTTGCATTCTCTCCATGGACACATATTGTTTGTTTTATAATTATTTTACTAATATTTTGCTTATGGTATTTGCATTTTTTAAAGGTAAGATATTTCTGTAAAATTCTTCTCTTTATAGTCCCTGTCAAATTTTGATATCAAGTTTAGGTTATCCTCATGAAAATAGTTGTGGAATAAATGTTTTTGCCTGGGCTTTGGAAAATTTTATCAAACATTAGGGAAATCTCTTAGGTAGTCAGAGCAATGGCCTCCCAGAGATGCAATTTACTAATCCTCTCCCAACCCCCCCGTCTGAGAACACATTGTTTTACAAGGCAGAAGGAACTTTGCAGATGTGATTAAAAATGAAGACTTTGAGATGATGAGAATATCCCAGATTATCCAGATGAGTCCCTTCTGATCACATGAATTCAAAGAGGGGAAATTTTCTCTTTGCTTTGGTCAGGGAAACACATGTTTATGCCCGAATCAGGCCAGAGAGATGCTATATTGCTGGCACTGAAGATGCATTAAAAGGGTCAAAAGTTAAAGAATGAAAGCAGCCTCTAGAAACTAGAAATGAAAAGGAAACATTTTTCCCCTAAGAATGCAATTCTGCCATGATCTTGATGTTAGCCTAGTGAGATCAGTGTTGCATTTTGAACATGTACTGTGAAATTACATATGTTGTTTTAAGTCACTGTGTTTGTATCATTTTGTTACAGCAGCAATATGGAACTAATACAATTTATTTTATGAATTTTATTGGAATTGGTAGGGAAGCTATATTGCCCTGAGTCACATTGACATAAGATACTTGAATACTGATTTAATTTGGTTTATGAGGTAATTTATGTTTTAATTTTTAAGTAATTTAAATGACATTTAATAATTTAATAATTCATTTGGAGGAACTCACTTTTCCCAAATTTTAAAACTGTTGCATATATTGCTCATAGTATTTTTATTATCTTTTTAAAATTATGTTTAAAACACATAAAATGAGGGCGCCTGGGTGGCTCAGTGGGTTAAGCCGCTGCCTTCGGCTCAGGTCATGATCTCGGGGTCCTGGGATCGAGGCCCGCATCGGGCTCTCTGCTCAGCAGGGAGCCTGCTTCCCTCTCTCTCTCTCTGCCTGCCTCTCCATCTACTTGTGATCTCTCTCTGTCAAATAAATAAATAAAATCTTAAAAAAAAAAAAACACACATAAAATGATATCTACTATCTTCAAATTTAGGTATATAATTCAGTGCTATTAACTATAAGCACATCCTTGTACAGCAAATCTCTAGAAATTTTTATTCTTGCACAACTGAAACTCTCTATCTGTTGACAACCAGCTCTTCATTTCCCCCTCCCCCAGTCCCTGCAACCACCATTCTACTTTCTATTTCTTTGAGTTGGATTACTTTGGATACCTCAAAGAATCAAGCAATATTTGTTTTGTGACTAGTTTATCACACTTAGCATAATGTCCTTAAGATTCATCCATGTTGTAGCACATAACAGGATTTCCTTTTTAAAGTTGAAAAATATCCCATTGTATGTATACCACATGTTTTCTTTATACAGTCATTAGTTCATGGACATTTGGGTTGTTTCCACCTCTTGAATATTGTGAATAATGCCACAATTAACATGGGAGTGCAGATATATCTTTGTGATCCTAATTAAAAATCTTTTGAATTTGCATTTCCCTGGTGGTGCGACATGGAGCATTTTTTTATACACCTATCATTCACTTGTATGTCTTCTTTCAAGAAATGTCTATTAAAGTCCTTCGTTTGTTTTTTAATTAGGTTATTTCGGTTTTGCTCAAGGTGAAGGAGTTCCTTATCTATTTTGAATATTAATCCATTATAGTATATTAATAGTCTGCATTTGTCTACATATTTACCTTTATCAGTGACCTTTATACTTTCATATGCTTTTTTGTTGTTGCTGCTTAGCATCCTTTTGTTTTAACTTGAAGGACTCCTTTTAGCATTTCCATAAGGCAGATCTATGGTGATAAACCCCCTGAACAGTCCTCCAAACAACCAGAACATTTGATGTGTCCTCCATTCTTCTCTTTTCTTCCCTGAGAAAGAAGTCACAAGCCTGAGGTTCTCTTCTGGCACTGACCTATGAGGGCTTGGCGGAAGGAGCTGATGTCCCTAAAGTGAAATCACTCTTCCTACCCATTTCAGTGTGACTTTCCTCAGCTTTGCGCTTGGAAAGCACCCGAGGTACTGAAAGGCATTAACTAGATTTTAGAAACCTCGTAAAGGTACTTTGTTCCGTATATCATTGTTAAATCCTTATTTCTGTGGAAGAACGAGTTCTAGGACTCCTTATTCTGCCATCTGGCTAAGGTAAGCCCTATTATCTTTAAATATCTATATGGCTCTCATTCATGCTCTTGTTTAATCCATGTTATGGTTATTTTGCTTTTTCTCATTTCTTTTCCGTAATTGACTTCACTAAAGACTTAGTAATTTTATTAATAATTTCAAAGAAACTACTTATTGATTCCTTGTATTTTGTATTTGTAGGGCTTATTTTAGTTCATTAAATTCTTCCAGTTTCTAATTTTCTCTAAAAAGTGCCTCAGCAGATCCATATTTTTGTGCTTATGAAATAATTTCATGTGTCTATTTAAATTTCTCTTTAATTTCCTTTTTATTTTTATTTCTTTTTTGACACCTGATTTATGTAGAAGTATACTTGTAATTATCAAACATGTAGTAACTGTTTTGTTATATTTTACCATTGTACTCTAGATTAATTCATTGTAGTCAGACACTACTATGCATGCTTTTGATTCTTGAAACATTTTTTGAGAATTGCTGCATGTTTTAGTATATGGTCATTAAAAAAATATTGGTGTGCTTTATAATAATTTGCATTTTTCAGATACTGGATATGCTATTTTACAATTATTTCTTAGGCCAGATTTGCTCATGATATACTTACACGTTAGATCTTTAAAGATATTCTTTTATCTGCTTGTTCTGTCACTTACAAGGAGAGAAGTATTTAAAAATCACCCAATATGAGGGCTTTCTATTTCTTATGGTTTAGTCCATTTTTTTTCTATATATTGTTAGGTGCTTACATTATTCGGTATGTACAAAAAAATTAAATATTTCTACCTTCCTGAGGAAATGTAAACAATTATTGTTATGAGGTAATTCTCTTTAATTCCCTCTGATTTCAAGTTGATTTGTCTAAGTAATAACTATACTATATATAAAGGTAATTTTCATGAAATTTTTCTCCATCATTTTATTTTTAACATTTTTATCTTCATAATCTATGTAGGTTTCCTATAAGAGCCACAATATTAGGTTCTGACTATGGTATGGTTTCTTTTACTTGAGCTGTCGCAGAAAATCTGAAGCGACCAAGGAAACTCAAGCGGCACACAGAAATCTGGGAGAACACAGCTTTATTTTTGCCTGCGGGCTCAGCGGGATCCTTTCCCAAAGGCTGAGCACCGGCAGGGTTAGGGGTGAATTTTTATGGATACCGGTGATGGGGGATGGTAACAGGACGTTTTCACAGTCTCTCAGGGCCAATTGGCCCCCTTTATGCGGAAGTGTAATCTATATGGAAGCGTCTCAGGAGCGTGCTAAATCATCCCAGGGGACTTGTTTTCTTGTCTTAACCAAACCGGCCGACCATTTGGTCTTTTCTGCCGTCCCAGCAGGAGCAATGAAGTGCAGCAGACAGGAAGGGGCTGAGGCCTGGGGGTCTCCGTCTGCCTCAGAGCATTTTGTCTAGGTGTAATTAATGTAACAATTGAGATATTTGGTTTTAAATCTACCATCTTCTTTTGTGTTATCTATTTGTCTGAAGAAATAAAAATAAAATAAATAATGAATGTATCAGAAAACATAAATACAGATTGTTTAAATTCATAACAATGTATGTGATGTTAAACAAAAGGAAGACAGATTATTGTCATGCTTTTTGAATCTATCTTATTTAACTTAACACCACACATTATTAATAGTATGGATTGATATAATATTTATTTCTATTTTCCAATGCACTTATCACTTTATTTGGTGGTTTTGTTTTGTTTTGTTTTTTCCTCTCAGACCTTACATTTGAGATCAATTTTCTTTTGACTTCAATAGATTATTTAGAATTTTCTTTATTGTGACTATGCAGATGACAAATTTTCTTAGTTTTTGTTTGTGATGAAAAGTCATTTTCTTGCCCTTATATTGAAGTTGCTTTCTAAAATATATTTTCATTTATTATGAAATTCTGGGCTGGCAGTTATTTTCTTTTAGCATAGTGAAGATATATCTCCACTGTCTCCTGGCTCTTATTTTTACTGTTGAGAAGTTATCTATCCCTCTGTTCCTCTCTAAAATATACCATCTATTATTTTCTTACAGTATTGAGGATGCTATCTTTTGCATATTTTTTTAAATTACAATGTTTCTATGTGAAATAGTTTTGTACATCATTGTTTTTTCATTACTCTGAAATAGTCATTTGTTGTCTTTTAAAATGACATCACTACCATATTTTCACTTTCCTTTCATTTTGAAACTCATTAGCTATACGACAAATTTACTCTCTTACATATATATGGTCTATATGCAATTATATATATTATTTGTGGTATCTCTTTTGTATTTTTTATCAGTGTTCTAGACAATTTCTTCTCATCTACTATTCAGTTAACTAATTTTCTCTTTAGTGGAGTTTAACAGTTTCCCAGTTATCAAATGTTTTCATTCCCATAACATCTACACTCCTTTTCCAAATTTCCACTGATCCTCTGTAAAATTTTATTTTCCTTGTAGATATCTTCAAGCTTGTTGTTTTACATTTCTTTAAACATAGTTAATTTACAGCCTATGTTTGTTATTCCAATAGTGAATTTTCAATGATTTGTTTCTGTTTTCTTTTTACTTTCCTTGCAGTTCTCACTCATGGTGTCTTTATATTTCCCTCTGTGTTGGATTATCATTGGCTATGTGACGGACATCAATCTTGAGATATTTATAACAATAATGGGAGAGCTGAGATGACATTTACTTTCCTCTGGAATGTATAGTGACTGGTTTTAGCCAAGAATTCACAAACAATATTGACATACAACCAATTCAAACCAATTTCTTGGCTTAAGATTTCCTAGACTGTCCAAACAAAATTCTGTGAGAAAGCAGTTTCTTCGTTTCTCAGTTTCATCTTGAGGATGTTTTTCTCTGAGATCCCAGTGCATCATGGGAAAGGTATTTTTGGGACTCACGGCTTTCGGTTTTTTATGCTTTGATTTAACCTCGTCTCACTTAATGGAAAGTTCAAATTTCTTAAAATCTACATATGTCCTCAGGCAAAGAAAGACTTAGAATTCATTTATTTCTCTGAATTTCATTTTTTTGGTGATATTTCTTCACTGTGCTATTCTTTCTGATATTCTTATAAAATTTTTAATAATATATTTCATCCTGATGTTATTCCTCTCTTCAGAGAGAGATGTAGTCCAAATATTCTGGCTGTTATTCCTAGGAAGAGAAAAAAAAAATCAGAAATGGACCTTCAGTGCATTTTACAGTCTATAAAAGACAATTAATTTTTAAAAAGATTTTTATGTTCAGAATGGTTACTATATTCCTTTTTTATATCTCGATTGAGGTATGGCTGACAAAAATTATGTACATCTAGATGGTAAAATGTGTTTTTTTAAAGATGTACAATGTGATGATTTGATATATGTATATATTGTGAAATTCTTACTACAATCAAGTTAACATATCCATCACCTTACATAGTTGGTTTTTGTGTGTGTGTGATGAGAACACTTAAGACTTACACTCTTGATGAATTTCAAGTATACGGTACAGTATTATTAACTATAATACCCTGTAGTACATTAGATCCCCAGGATTTATTCATCCTATAACTGAACATTTGTAGCCATTGACCAACATCTTCTCATTTCCCCCAACCCTCAGCCATTGGGAATCATTGTTCCACTTTATGATTTACCAGTTTGACTTTTTTAGATACATGAGATCATATAGTATTTGCCTTTTTGTGTCTAGCTTATCTCACTTAGAATAATGCATTGTCTAATCCCATCAGTGGAGCACATTAAAGAGTCAAGGAGCAGCAGCATAGATTCTCCTACTGATTTTAAAGGAGCAAACTGAAAGTGGTGGAAAGGGCCGTATGATAGGAAGTGATGGTTGGTCTGTAAGAGCTAAAAATAGTCCTGGTTAACAACAGTAAGAAAGCAGGAGTCTCAGTCCTACAACCACAGGGAACTGAATTCTGTTAACAATTATAGAGCTTGGAAGAGGTTCTTTTTTTTTTTTTTAAAGATTATTTATTTATTTATTTGACAGACAGAGATCACAAGTAGGAGAGATGCAGGCAGAGAGAGGAGGAAGCAGGCTCCCTGCTGAAGCAGAGAGCCCAATGCGGGTCTCGATCCCAGGACCCCGGGATCATGACCTGAGCTGAAAGCAGAGACTTCAACCCACTGAGCCACCCAGGCGCCCCTGGAAGAGGTTCTTGAGCCACAGGTGAGATCACAGCACTGACTAATACTTGGTTTCAGGTAGGTGACAAGATCAGCGAAAAAATACCAGATTCCTTTCCTACAGAAACAGTGAGATAGTAAATCCATGTTGTTTAAGCCACTAAAATTTTGGTAATTTGCTGCATAGCAATAGAAAACTAGTATAGCAAGTCAAAAGAAATATTGGCGATATAATTTCATAATTTCTCTGGTTCATTGTTCATTGGTGGCAAACATTTTACAATGGGTAAATTAATTAGTCTTGGGGAAAATTCACTACCAACTTAACAAATTTTAATTTGAAATTGTAAAAATATCAATTTTTTTACAAATATCAATTTTTTTAGTTAAAATATTTGGTTCACGTTCCCCATGACTATTTCTCAAATAATAACATTGCCATCCAAGATGATTTGGGGATAAGAAAATAGATGAGCTCTTCCTTTTGGTGTCTTCCAGCATGATGATTCTGTGACCTTAGTGGTGTGGATTAAACAAAGTACCTTAAGTTTTCCATGCTTCAGCTTCCTTATCTATAAAATTTAATTAGTTTATATTCCTTAAAGTCTATTTTATATTAAAGATTCTATAGTACTCTGATATTTTGTAAAATATTACTAATGTATTTTGTAGGAAAAATTCAGAGTTTACCGAGCAAATAAATAAAAATGAGTAGCAGACAAACTTTCACTAGTGAGTAAGTCAAATTTTCTAATGAGAACCAAGAGGTAGATCTTATAATTCCCTTTTTAGGAAAAAAAAAAAGAAAGAAAGAAAGAAAAAAAGAAAACCTGTATGTAAACTTGTAGGAGTGGTGAAAAGAATTTGGGCAAACACTGAGCAAAGTTGAAAGAGTACTGAGATCTTTTCCTTTAATACTGGGTTTCTTTTTTTTCTCTGTTACAAAACTTATGGAAGCTCAAGAAACAAAGTAGAGATGAGGATAAATTCCATTCCAATTCAATTCTGTAAATATTCTTTAATAAATAGACTAATGTGAACATGAGAGTCGAATGAAGTCAATACCATTAACTCATGGAAAGCATAATTATAATCAGGTCGATTCTCACACAGGAGTATCATTCATTTTACCATATAAAAGAAATGCAAGACAATTAACAGTTTCCAAATTAGCTTGATGGGAGAAAACCTACAATAGAGTAATCCATTACCTCCTAATGAAGTTACATTCCATAAAGGAGTTCCTCCAAGGAATTTCCTTTTGAAATAATATTTATGTACAGTTTAGCAGAGGTGAGCATTGATTGCTTATCTCAATTGCAAATTTAGCAAGTTCCCCAGAGGAAAAAGCACACAGATTGTTAGACTGAATTGTTGTGGGTGGTTTAAAATTATGAGGAAAGGCAATGTAAAAATAGAAACCATGTGGGTTTCTTATATTGTGTTTGAGAAGAATGTTACTAATTTATTTTTCCTATAAAAATTCAATGAAATTAGAATTTACGTTTTGCTTCCAAATTGGCAATAACAAAGGGGGAATTAAATTAACTAGTTTGTTATATTTATTAGTTCTACATTGTTCATTTTAGCCCAACCAGTGAAAATGAGTGCTGACTCTGTGGCAGAAAATCCTAGATAAAGAGAAATAAATGAGAAGATTTGGTATAAAATGTGTGCGTCGTTAACTATATGTATGAATGTGAATTTAAAAGTCAATAATGATTTTGTTCTAATGTGTATAGCACAGCTAGAAGCCTTGTGGAAGTGCAAAGAAATGTATGATATCATCTCTGACTTTAGACACTTACAAGGAAGTAAGTTGTTTATAAACATGAGTTATTCAAAACCATAATAGTATATCATTCATTCATCTATACAATAAATCAATTCTAGAAGATACTTGGTGCTGAAAGGACAGAATTCTTGCCACCATGAAATCTACTGTATAATGAGAACAAAATATAAATATGTAAACACACAAATAACTTTGAAATTACAAATGTGTTCTCTGCAGAAATTGAAAGGAGTTCAGTGATAGAGAAAAACAGATAAGGGGGACAGCTGGTTACAAAGGAGGCAGGACAATATATGCCTTTTTCAAATAGGTGCCATTTAAGATGACACATGAAGTTTAAGAAAGAAACAACTATGTAATGAACCCAAACAATACCTCCCAGGCAATGCAAAATGATTTCTGCTGGGATGGGAAATGACCTGGTGTATTTAAAACACATACAGAGCCCAGTGTGATTGGAGCATAATAACCAGAATAAGGGCGCCTGGGTGGCTCACTTGGTTAAGCAACTGCCTTCGGCTCAGGTCATGATCCTGGAGTCCTGAGATTGAGTTCAGCATCAGGCTCCCAGCTCCATAGGAAGTCTGCTTCTCCCTCTGACTTTCTCCCCTCTCATGCTCTCTCTCACTCTCTCTCTCTTAAATAGATAAATAAAATCTTAAACAAACAAACAAACAAAAACCCAGAATAAGAGTTGCTTAAAATGTGGTTAAAGGGGGGTACATAAGGTTTCTAGGCCATATGCATGATGTTAGATTATATTCAAATTTCCACAAGATGCCAATGGAAGAATTGTATGAGGTATGACAAGGTCTGACTCACTGCTTTTAAAAAAAAGATGAACTGGACGCCTGGGAGGCTCAGTGGGTTAAAAAAAAGATGAACCAGATACAGATTATTCACAGTTTAGAGTATGAAAGATAAGAGTAGAAATCTGCAGACCAGAAAGAGACTATGGCAAAAGTTCACCCTGATGCGTTCTGAATTACAGTAGTGGGGCTGGATAGGAAGACAAGGAGGCAAATATTAGATTTATTTTGATGGTGGCATTAACAACACTTCCCAATATTTTGGATAGGGGGGATACAGGAGAGGAACCAATAAAGAAAGCCCCCAAAGGTTTTTTTTTGTTTTTTTGTTTTTGGGTTTTTTTGGGTTTTTTGCTTGAGAAAGTGTATAAATGATTATGTTATTTACTGAGATAAGACACACATCCAGGTTTCATAAGGAGAAATTATCACGTCCACTGTGGACATGTTACTTTAAGATTCATAAATAAAACAAGAAAGTTGGCATTAAGAACAGGCAGCTGAGAGATTCAATGAGAAATTGAAGAGTCATTAGCAGCCATAGGAATAGAACGTCGACCAAAAAAGGGCAAAGGGACTGATGAATTAGCCCTGGATTCTCCAACATGAAGCTGTCAGGAAAGTTATTGGAAAGGTTATTAGAAAAACCAAAAGATCGATGTCCCTGAAGCTAAGAGAGGAGATAGTTTTCAGAAGAAGGGGACACTGAGCTGTGATAAAGACAGTGGAGAAGTAAAATTAGGGCAAAAAAAATGATCACTGAATTTGGCAAAAGTTCTAGAGATCTTGACAAAAGATGTATAAGTGTAATAATGGAGAAAGAAGCAAAATTGCAGAGCACTGAGGAGTGAATGAAAAGTGAGAAAGTGGAGTCTGTACGTGTAGATAGTTCTTTCTGAAATTTCATCCATATAGATAAGCCTAGAAATGGAGCTGGAAAGAATTGTAGGAAAAAATGATTTTTTTTTTAAAGACTTTGAAGTTGTAAGACACGTTTTTATGCTGATACGAATATTCTGCTAGATAGGGAGAGAATGATGGTTTAGTAGACTAGAGGAATGAGTAACCAATGGGACAAAGTCCTTAATTTCTTAAGACTGTCAAAGGAGATGGAATTAAGAGTTAATGTAATAGAACAAGAAGGAGAGATAAAATTTGATTGCAGCACAAGGGAAAATGAACAAAAAAGATAAACATGCAAGTAGGTTAGAAATTAAGTAGGAATATGGGGGAATTCTAAAGCGATGATTTCTGTATACCCAATATTAGAAGCAAGATCGTTGCCTTAAAGTGAAGAGAAAACCATTCAACCCTGACCTAGCACTAATGCTGGTGTGTGGTTGCATTCGGATTCATCTAACCAGCTGTAAAAGTGGACATATTATATAAATATTACTCCCGGTTATATCCTCTTCTAAGTTCCTTGACAGTCCCTGTCTCAATATCAAAACAACATATTTAAACTTCATTTCTTTATACCATCCACCATAAAAATATCTCCTGATTCTTCACTCATGAAATTAGGCACGAGTGCCCTCCCTTTCCATTCACTCGTTTTGCCTTGCCTTATGTCTTGTCATATATGGGCCTTACTTTATTAAGATTGATAATATCTACATTATATTCTCCATACACAATTAAAGGATAGTAATAGAAAACCATTATCTAGTAATTTCTGTGTGACACGCTATCTCATATCACGGAATGATTGGAAAATTACCTGTAATTACTTTTTTTCACTTCTTTTGGCTAAACAAGAAAGGGAATTTTGTTTGACTGACTAGCTCTCTGGAACATGTTTTTCTCTAGCTGACATTTGCATATAGCTTGGTGAACTATTTATTACAGAGATAACTATTCACATTTTTGAAATTTCACACGGAGAATAATTGAGTGAGTAAACAAAATTCAATAAACTGTAGAAAGATATTCTAGTGTTCGTGAAGTCCTTTACTTCCTATTCAAGCATCATTTTTCCTTGATGGTAGTTGTATTCTGTTCTCAAGTAATGACATTCTGGTAGAGTTTCCCTCTTTACTCTGTTTTTTTTTTTTTTTTTCATCATTTCATCACATTTTTCTGCACTCTCAATAATACTACACAGCCTCTGGGGTCTCCTTCTGTCCCCAAGGACAACCCTCTGGAAGCATTATTAAAATTATATGAACAATGATATAGAGAATAACAAGTTTCCACGAGCCAGTTTAAGAAATAAAATGTACAAATAGAGTTGTATGCTTCTATGGATATCAATCCTCAAACTCCCTTCTGCCACCAGTCTGTGCTAATTATGACTCTGAACTGATGGTTTGTTATTTCCCCGAATTTCTGAAAGAAATAAATCACTACACACACGTATGTCACTAAAACCAGAAAACCAGATAGCATGCTTTTATATACCATGCTTTTATATACCTTAAATGTATTTAAATGCTAGTGTACTGTGCATACCATTCACTAGTTTGCCTTTCTGTTCATATTATGCTGTTGTTATTGTTGTTGTTGTTGTTGTTGTTTTGAGAGAGAGAGACAAGAGACAGGGGAGAAGGAGGAGATCTTCAGCAGACTTCCCACGGGACATGGAGCCTGATAGTGGGCTCCATCTCACAACCTTGAGATCATGACTTGAACTGAAATCAAGAGTCAGAGGCTTAACCAACTGAACCACCCAGGTGCCTCATTCATCTTGTTTTAAGCATGCTCATAGTCATACCTCTGTTTATAGGTCATTCATTAGCATAGCTGTATTATTGTACTTTACTCCAGGAACTTCTCACAAAGTTCAACTATTCTGAATTTGATAGACGTTTAAGATTTCTCTGGGTTTTTTCCTCATATTCTCCAATGGACACTTTTATACATATATATTTGTGAGTTTCAAGAAGGATTCCCTCATATGAGAATAATTGTTGGGTCATAGGCATCTGCATATATTTTCAATTTTACTAGATATTGCCAAGTTACCAAATTGTTTTTAACAATTTACAATTGTACCAACTAACTTACTGCTCCAAATTCATGCCATAAGCTGAAGCTTTTTTATATGAAAACATATAAAATCTTTTGAAACTATGGAGTCCTATTTTATTGTTGCTTAATAATTTGCATGTTGCTTATTGTCAGCGTTGACTGGGTTTCCTGTTCTACAAATGTCTTCTTTGTAGATCTGGTCACTTGTCTAGTGAGGACAGATACTTTTTTTTTTTTTTTTTTACTGATTTGTTGAAAATATAACAAGGAATATATATGTATTTAGCCAGTGTATGGCTTTTGATTTCACTTATTTAAGACAGAATTTGACAGAATGTTTTAAATATAGGTTTCAACATTTAATACTATTTCTCTTAACAGCTTTTACTCCTTTTTGTTTGTTTCTTGTTTAGGAAATCTTTCTCTATTTTGAGGATATAAAGCTATTTTTTTTCTATTTTCTTCTGAAAATTAATAATTTTTCATTTGACATTGAATCCACCCAAATAGACTTTTGTGTAGGAGTAAAGTTAAGACACTGTTTTATTTGGTTTCAAAAGAATAACGACCTAATTCAGCTGGCATCATTTGTTCATGCTTTTGCACGTGAACTTCACTGTCACCTCTCTGCTTTTGGTGCAAGCAGGACTTGTGGTTCTCTTGCTCTGTTACACAGTTGTGCTTATTCTCCTGAGTTACATACATATTGGTCAGATAGAGTCCAATAACTTCTAAGAAACCAAGTGCTGGCAGTAAAACAATTTATTCTTCATGCGGTCAAATCATATCCTCAAGGCAGATCTTGAAACCTGTCCCTCAGGCAATAGAATATGGTGAAAAACTGGTCCTCAAGACAGATTGCCAGGATTTGTGCCTTGACTTTTCCACTTGCTACCTGTGTGATTATCATGCCAACCTTCAAAATGGGTATAGGCACCCTTTGGGGGTAGGAAGACCCCAGAAGAGGTAAAAGGATATAGATAGTTCAAAGGAATTGATTTCTGTAACCTGTCACTACATGAGAATATACTTTCCCCAAATTGAACTGACTGTGAAGGTACCTTGTTTGACTGAGGTTTGGTTTTCTTTTCCTAGCTACATTTTCACAATCACCTTTCTATCATTTTACCAAAGAAATTCATATCTCCCACTCATCCTAAATCTTAGTATACTTTACTGTTTGAGGGTAAAGTCCTGGGGCAACTAACAGAGAGACAATTCAAAATGTTTTTGTGAGTGATTCTGGGTAGCAAGTACTTTTGCAAAACATGTACTAAACATTTTGTATATGTCAGTTGAAAAATTTGCCTTTAACATAATTGAAAGATGACTTGATCCAGCAGTCAGCTGAAATACTAACCATAACCTTTGATGATAGATCAGTCTGAGATATGTAATGTGTAATTTAGTGAAGAGTCTGTCTCCTGGTTAAAAAAGTATGTATGATCATTTCAGGCCTGACCATTAGCAGTACAAAGGTTCTGTCTCACAGGCCTCATGCGGAACCCTCCTCTCCCTCTGCACCACACCTGGTGCATAGCCACTGCATGGCAGGTAATGGAGAGAGTTGCAGCCAAGGACTCAGGCCCGCTGGTGGGTCATGCCCTTAGAATATTTTTATTCCCAAGCCCAGCACCTTCCTTCCTAGGTCACTTTTTCTGAGGCTTTGGGCTCAGGTCTTCTTCAGTTTTATCAAAATAATACAAAATCTTTGTCTGTCACACAGATAACCAGGAAGAGTTACAAAATCATATTAAGGATATAGGGGAAAAAATTAGACAGAAAACTTCTCAGGCATCTTTTAAAAACCTCTAAGAGCAAATGTCCAAACTCACTCTTTAGAAGATTGATCCTCTTGGGGCTTATCTCTAAATATGCTGAGTTCTTAGAAGAGTCCACTATAGAAATAATGGATATAGCATAGATGGAATATTCTACGTCAGTCAAGATCCTGGTAGGAAATAGTTGGTGTATTCAAGCGAGTGACCAAAGAGAATTTAAGGCAGGGGCTCCGTACAGAGATACAGCCAAGGTTAAGAGAGAAAAAAAAAAAAAAAGAGAGAGAGAGAGAGAGAGATGAAGTACAAAAACAGAGGGGAAGCTTTCAACAGCCAGAGATTTCACCGGATCCCACTGAGAGAACTGTACATATAATACAGCAGTTGTTTTTCAGTGCATGGTCTTAGGGAAACACACCTGAGCTCAAATTGAGGTTGGCAGTGAGAGAAACAGGAAAATAAATGCCCACAGTCTTTTCCTTTCTACCTTCTTGATATTTATTGGCCAAACCCTACTGGATCCAGGGGATAGGGGATTCTGGTGATACAGGCTGGTAAAGAATAGACTCTCATGGTTATTTTTTTCTATCATTTCTACCTGTTTTTGGAAATTCACATCTGCGTATCAGTAGAGTAGTAATACTGCATTTATCCATAGACCTCCGAAGAACTGGAATTTTTACTCTATGGCTGTCAATGATTAGAGATAGGTTATATTATTGGCCTACAAATGAAACAGGTTCTCAAACCAAAGTCAAGAGATTTTACTTACATGTATTATTCTTCTCTAATTATATACAATTCTATGATTCCAGGTATCTTCTGGTTCTTATTAGGAGAAAAATTATTCTGCAGTTGGTGTTGGTTCAAGATAATGCCACCTAGGAGGAGCAGTTAGATTTAAACACTGCAAACTCAAGTTAAGCCTAAAGTTAATAAGAACCTGCAACTCAAAGATAAATTTAAAAGTTGTAATAAGTATAAGAAGGTTAAAAAAACATAACATTAATATTTCATATTGAGAAAGGATCTCTACATACTTGATATTTTATATTCTTACAATCTGAGGAAGAATTCAGCCTGTTGGAGTGATAGCATTATAACCATTAAAAAAAAAAAGAAAAACCTTTGAATGAATAACCAGATAATTGATCGATCTCTCTTTATGATTTTAAATCTTACTAAGTACACACTTAGTATTGACATATCCCAGAGAAGTATTTATTGGATATATTTTCAAATTTTGCTACGGTTATAAGAATTATATAGTACTGAGAGAAGTTTATGGTGTTTCTAAATAATGACATGTATAAAAAAGAGACTTATTTATATCTGACAGATAAAATCTTTTAAGGTACTATGTTGATTACTTCATACACTGGTTGAAACTTCTTTTTTCAAAAGCTCCTTGAAAGTGATTGTAGGGGCACCGGGGTGGCTTCGTCGGTTAAGTGTCCGATTCTTGATCTCAGCTCAGGTTTTGATCTCAGGGTCGTGAGTTCAAACCTCAAGCTGGGTTCTGTGCTGGGCATGGACTCTACTTTAAAAAAAAAAAAAAAAAGTAAGTGTAGAAGGTGGTAAAATTTTTAAAACATATTAAAGTTTTCAAGCGACACTTTAAAAGAGCAGAACTTGGGACCACTGGATTCTTACAGCTTGGTGGTAGCTTTAAACTACCACCTTTAATCCACAGTGGACTGCAAGAATCTTGAAAAACTCCATGGTGACTTAGAGCAAATAACTTTAGGAATTGTAGCATGGGCAAGAGAACCATTAGTCTGATTCCACCATTGGAATATAATTTTATTTTATTTCTCAATGGGTTCCTTTCTCTTGCATATCTATTGAGTGATGATTAACAATTTCAACCTCTGGACTAGATAGTCTACAGAATACCTAAGTATAAATATTTGGATTGCATAGTGAGTAGGAAGAAAATGATGGAAAATTAGTCCCTCTATAAGAAAACAACACTGTTGTGAAAAAGAGAGAAAAAAAGTTGAGTAGAATGATAGATTCTTAATATCATACAGCAAACACCACGTGGCCCTCTTCAAATATGTTATCAGCATCCCTTACAAGCAGTCTTTTTGAAGTTTACTCTTTTGATCATGTTACTTCTAAGGAACATGAAGTTCCTTCTCCTTTCTAAATGTCAAAAGGCCCCTCTCTTCTGATGACCACAAGACAATTTTTTGAGGAAGTCTGAAGTTTTACTAATGTATAAAATAAAACTTGTAGTTTTGGTGGGTTGAGAAATTGCATGGTCAGGATCTTTCTTTCTGTGTTGAGAAAGTCTTATTTTAAATTTGGGTCTGAAGTTTCTTTAGTACTACTAAGAGTAGGCAGGATCAAGTTCTATCTGAAGAAAACTGTTCATGCCAAAAAGAAGGGCTTAACTAAATTGCCAATACCCAAACTAACTGACCTCATTAAACCCCATTTACTCAATCTCTTTAAAGACGAAATATCTACCTTTTTCTCCTGTAGGCAAGAACTGGCTCCAAGCAATTCTGACAGCCAATGTTCTTAAAGAAGAATGGAGAGCTTTTACCTATCTGCATGCAGGAATTCCCATTTTTATCTCTACTGTCCCTGCTGCCCTCAGCCTCACTTGCTGTCTTGGAAACCACTCTCTGCTGGCTTCCCCTGACCCAGCCAGTCCTGTCCTGGCTGTTAATGTCCCCTCATTGAGGTTGGACCTTCCTCACGGCTATTTCATCCATCAACGCTTCATCCAGTTCCTGTTTTTGAGAACTGTATTGCACCTTATTGGCCCCTGGTTGCTTGCTTCCTATTTTCTAAATTGTTTGGGATTTTTTCCCTCTTTTCTTCATGTATTATTGTTTGAAGGTTTTGGGAAAAGAAAATGGTAGCTCAGGCAACACTCTATTAACACAGGCATTGTGCTAAGCACTTTGCTTATGTTTCCTCATTTTTTTTTTTTTTTTCCCTCAGATCAGTCTTTCAGGTGAGTAGTAGTGAGTAGTAGTTTCTTTTTACCTAGGAGTTTGAGCGTCAGGGAAGTAGAGCCACCTGTTTGAGGTTCCCAAAGAGTAACTATGGGAACTGGGTTTTTAGTCCAAGTTTTCATAATTCAAAATCTTATTTATTTATTTATTTATTTATTTATTTATTTTAGGTAGGAGAGACAAAGAGGGAGGGAGAGAATCTTAGGTTCCACACCCAGCACAGCGCCCCATGCAGGGCTCAATCTCACAACTTTGCAATGGTGACCTGCGCTGAAATCAAGTCAGGTACTTAATCGACTGCGCCAACCAAGCACCCTTTATCTTTTTTTAGACTGACTTCCTTTTATTTCCAAATGGAGAAAAACTTCCTGCAATTTTGAAATTTTGATGTAACTTTGATGTAGCTCTTTTTCTACACTATTACCATGATTGAAAACCAGAACAAAGGTGTATTTGTTTATACAAAAGATTATTGAATAGCTATAAGGTATGACCATGATTAGTATTATTTAATATCTTTTCTATTCTGCATAGTCAATCCTTCCTTTCAGAGTGAATTTGATCTTAACCCTAGGAAAAAAGCTGAAGAGAAGGTAGCAGAATGATTAGGATAGTCCAAGTTTCTCCTAAAATAATGCTAAAATACTTTTTTTAAAAAAAGTTTCTAAGAGTTGTACAAATTAAACAAAAAGAGTTGCTGATAAAGTTTGCAGTGCTGATGTCAGAATTCACAAAGTACACCATAAAGATCTGCCTTTTTTATAATCGAAATACAAGCTTAGTCATTATAGTAGTAGTAGTATTTTCTTCTGCTGCCTTTTTAAACTTCATTTAGTTGATGAAGCTTTTACTCTGTTGCTTACTGAAAATTCACAAAACTTTACAAATTGCTCTCGTACTTTAAGGCAATAAATTCCTATGATCATTTTATTTCAAACAACTCAGAGTTACTATCCAAAATTCTAAACAAAAATAGTAATTGATCTATAAGAACCTTACAATTCTAAAATCAATGTGGATGGGAAATTTAACTCAGGATTTCTAAACATTAGTCATTGAAATTCTTTCTTTAAAATGTGGTAAACACAACAAAAAATGAAAAGATACTTAATCTTAATACATCCCTAAAGAAAGAATATATTTACTAATATCTTTATTAGAGAACTTTCAGAAACATTAAAGTCCCCAGACTACTGAACTATCCCATATATTTTATTATAATAAAACTAAACAGTTCCTTTCCTAGCAGTTTCCAGGAGTTAGATTCTTGGATTTTCTTCTAATTCATAAGTATAAAGTATAGAATGAGTATACTTCATTAGATGGCCAGTTTGGATTATCATGTGCATGAGGAATGAAAGTGAATCCAGTTGAGTTGTTGTGAGATAAGTAGGTAGATAGGTAGGTAGGTAGGCAGGTAGATAGGTAGATAAGTAGATAGGTAGATAGAGATATGTGTGTGTGAGTTTCCAAAATAAAATGAACAGACACTGACCCAGTCATTCACTTCTTAAATTTATGAGTGAAATTGGTGCTTATGAATGTAATAGAACTTCAGAACAACTACTAAGTTTTTTAGGCCCTCCAGGGTGTCTTCATTAGATATTTGTTGATACCTGGGATTCTGGCATTGGTGATTTATTCACTTGATTAGGATTCTATCATAGTTAAAAACAGCAGAAAGATAAAATATTTTAAGCCATTTTAGTAGATAGTTAAAATACTTTAGAGTATATTTTGCTTGTGATAGGATAGCAGTAATGAGAAAACAAGTCAGTAGGTAGAATGGAAGAGGACCCTGACAATAGGTCAGAGAGAAGAGTGTGCAAAATGTGAGAATGTGAAATGAATGTTAATAAATGACAGATTTTTATCTATGAAACAGTTTTCTCCAGAATCAATTCTTGTTGGGGCAGTGAGTGAAATGGTGACACTTTGAAATCCATGAATTGACAAGTACTGTCAAGTGTATTAATACCACAAGTCTAATATCTGAGGATATTCACCCCTAGGCATCAACTAATCTTTGCTTAAATGTACCATAGTCAATTCTGTCAGTATGCAAAAGAAGATGAAGAAACACAGGAAATGGTCTCACTAAATTAAACTGAATTGTCATCTACACTTAGCCTCTGCCATGGCCTCGTGATTCACATTGTCATGGCAACTAATATTTGAAAGAGAACAAGGATCAAAACAGATACTCTTCTTTGGATTGATTAACTGAGAGACAGTCTAGAGAAAGAAAAGGTGGATCTTGATAGAGCTTTTATAGTGATCTTCAGTTTTAATAATTTATTTTCTAAGATATTAGCATTTTAATGAAGTAAATGCTACTTGCATCTACCTACGAATGGCCTAAGAATTATTTTTCTTTTAATGAACATTTGCTATATGGTAACCATTTGCCCAGAATTTATGCAGGCTTCGGAGATACAAAGACTAGACAAAAATCAGACAGACTTCCGGACCTCAAGAAACTCACTATTTAATGTGGACAACAGTTATACTCATGGCGTAGGCAATTATAATGCAATGTAAATGCGATAGCATATAGACAAATATCTAAGAAATTGAAGTATGAAGCAGGGAAAATAATTAATTTTGCTTGAGAAATCAGACAAAATCTCAAAGAAGAGCTGATATTTGAGCTGTAATTTTAAGAATAAACAGGGGAAATAATTTATCCATGCATTTGGTATGATCAGGAACTCTGTAGTGCTGATCATAGAATTGGGCAATGTAATTATTTTTTGAAGGAAATAAATTGTATACACTACCCTTTCTACAACAGAGAATATGTTGCATAAGTTCTGGCTTAAGAAGAATGGCAAGTTAGGCAGAAATAATAATATACAAACTCTTAGATTTTCCTTTGTGGACCCATTCACCAGTCTGTCCAATATTTATTGAAATATGCTTTATAAGACATAATGTTGAAAATAATTCTCATTCTCATTATTGGATACCACTAGAACCTATATACGGTGTGGCAACCAAGTCTGATAACTTAGGTTATCAGATAACTAAAATTTCTTGATATTTTATTGTAAAACATGAGAAAATGATTTTATCTTTGTTTTCAGTTGTTGTGGCTGTGCTATAGAACAGTAAAAAGAGATCATTCAAATAAGAGATACAATGGCTTGGATCTGCTCTCTTGACAAGATATTGAAGACAGATAATATATGAATTTAATTAATTTAATTAATATTGTCAAAAATATTCTGTTTGATCAAGTTGTGTATACTTCAGTAATTGTTTCAGATACAAATGCTTCAGGTACAACTTGAAAAACTAATCAACAGAGGAAAGCAAGAAAGAATGATCAGAAATGTGTCCTTAAGAATACCATTTAACAAAAATCCTGAATGGCACATAAATTCTTTTGTGTCAGAGCACACTAAAGAATCTGAAGACATGTACTAGTATATAAAAATAGCTCACATTTCTATATACTTTGCAAATTAATTTGACACCTCTTTTTACATTTACTTCTCTCAGCAGCCTCATGTCATAAGAATGGATAGGAAATTTTATGTTTATTGTGTAAATGAGAAGACAAGAGTTTTTGAGCATGGGTAGTTGGTGTTGTTAATGAGAAGCCCAGAAATACCTAGTTTTGACAAGATACATAGTCTTTACATCAGCATAAGTAAATTAAGTAGAGAAGTCTGTATCATCAGGTTCTCAAATTCAAAAATCAGCTACTGAGTCTTCCTTTCCTCTATAACCAGATTTCAGAATTAATTACCTTGAACCAAAACGGAGGATCCAATTTATACAATCATGGCTTCAATTTTTTTTCCCCCATCTTAAAGAAATTAGAGGTATCTGAGCTCTTCATAACAAATAACATGGAGGACATGGGGAGATAAAGAGGAGAAGGGAGTTGGGGGAAATTGGAAGGGGAGGTGAACCATGAGAGACTATGGACTCTGAAAAACAATCTGAGGGTTTTGAAGGGGCGCCGGGGGGTGGGAGGTCGGGGTACTTGGTGGGTATTATAGAGGGCACGGATTGCATGGAGCACTGGGTGTGGTGCAAAAATAATGAATACTGTTATGCTGAAAATAAATAAAATATAAATTAAGAAATAAAGAAGTACCTGAGCTCTTTAAAACCAAACAAAACAAAACTATTCTATCTGATCAACCATGTACAAAACACTGTGTTTATAATGGTAATAAATTTCATGAAAAAAATGTACTTTTGGAGAAATGATATAATAAGTAATGTAAACCAACCAATGATAAATTCTAATGAATGGCTGAGGCAGTCATTATAGGAGTTGCTTTTAGCAGCTGTAGTCAACCAAGGTTTCATAAATATTAGAGAATTCAAGTTGCACCTACACTATTAGATATGTGAGACAGATGTAAAACAAAGAGTAGGTACCAGAGAATTTATGTGTTTTGTCTAC